>NC_057799.1:462287629-462323821 GCF_018294505.1 Triticum aestivum
CGTCGAGCTCAGCAATCACGGGGAGGGTGAGGTAACGACGAGGCAGCGCTAGCAAGGCTCACGGGGCAACGTAGCGCCAAGAGGCATGGGGAGGAAGCGGCCGAGACGAAGACAGAGCCAAAGGGACACTGTGCTCAACAGATAATTGATTGGATCCAAAGTTGATGTCTGGGGTGTTTAGCTTAGGAAGGACTATAATCTTGGGGGTTATGAGTGGAATTGGACCACAAAACAACAGGGTTGCTTTGTAACTTCATATTTGGTCCAGAAACTTGATCTAGGTGATGCACTCATATAGAGTATGCGCTTGAGCTGAATTTTGGTAGATCATGATGATTTGGACATATAAAGATGCTGTAAAAATTTGATACCAATTGGACATGCCAAAATGGTACTTGCTTCACACACATCCTCTTTGTCCAGAAACTTGCAATAATATTTGGTGAGAAAATGGCTTATTGAAATGATCCCAAATTTGGTGGAGAGAAGTGATTTTGGTAGGAGCATGATCTGGTAATTTTTCAGAATTAATGAAGCAATATAAAATATACTTGCTTCACAACCTGAAAATATTGACATAAGCAAAGATTTGATCATGTGCTCACATAATTAATTGGATGGAGCTGAAAATTGGAGGAGGATAATAAAATGAGCACATAAAGGAGTGTACAAAATTTCAACTCATTTGGATACTCCTAGCAAGTACTTCCTTCACAATGCCTTCTGTCTGACAGAAACTTTGAAAAATTGCCGAGGAAGATTCACTAGGAAAATGGAGCTGAATTTTGGCATGGGACAATTATTTGGATGTAAAAGAATGCCCAAAAAGTTTGGCAGCAATCAAGAAAGGATAGGTGGCACTTCCTTCACAGAAAGCCACTCTGAACAAAAATGAAGAAACAATATTGGGGAATTATTTTTGGGCTTGGACTGTGAAGTTTGGGCATATTTGAGCAATATATGACCCAAAGAAATTATGAGAATTATTTGGGTGATTGACAGAAATATAGGTTGCTTCACAACCTAGATCAGACAGGGTTATTCCTTTAATAGAAAAAAGGAATATTCCCTAAAAAGAATTTTGATAGTTGGGCTAGATTAGAAATGGCATGATCCAGGGAAAGTTTTGAGGATGATGAGCCACTTTTGGAGAAGACATGATGAGGATCTCCCAGGTTGCAAGGCCACATAACCGCTCCAAAAACAAAATCAGAGCAAAAACCAAATAAAACAAAAAGAAAAATAAAGGGCCAAAAACCAGGGTGTTACAAGTATGTCAAAGTTTGAAGGGATGGAAAGAAAATACATTGTCTATGTTGGGTGAGGGGATACTAATAAAATCAGTTTCCCAAGGAATTCCATCTTATGCCATGTCTATTTTCAATTTACCAAAGGGTATTTGCAAGTCCATAGATGATGAAATTGCTAGTTTTTTATGGGGTTTGCTTGGTGGAATTTGTGCATTCCTGGTGACCCACAAGTATAGGGGATCAATCGTAGTCCTTTCGATAAGTAAGTGTGTCTAACCGAACGAGGAGCGGAAGGAAATGACAAGCGATTTTCAGCAAGGTAATTTCTACAGGCACTAAAATTGTTGGTAACAGGTAGTTTGATAGCAAGATAATTTGTAATGAGCAAGTAATAGTAACGGCAATAAGGGTGCAGCAAGGTAGCCCAATCCTTTTGTGGCAAAGGACATGCCAAAACGATCTCTTATAATAGGTAAAACGTTTTTGGGGGCACACGAAAATTTCATCTAGTCACTTTCATCTTGTTAGTTTGATTCGCGTTCGCTACTTTGATAATATGGTATGTGGGTGGACCGGTGCTTGGGTGTTGTTCTTACTTGAACAAGCCTCCCACTTATGATTAACCCCCTCGCAAGCATCCGCAACTACGAAAAAAGTATTAAGATAAAATCTAACCATAGCATTAAACATATGGATCCAAATCACCCCCTTACGAAATAGCGCATAAACTAGGGTTTAAACTTCTGTCACTCTAGCAACCAATCATCTAATAACTACTCCACAATGAATTCCCTTAGGCCCAAAGATGGCGAAGTGTCATGTAGTCGACATTCACATAACACCACTAAGTGAATCAACATACATACCATCAAAATATCGAACGAATATCAAATTCACATGATTACTTGCAACATGACTTCTCCCATGGCCTCAAGAACAAGGGAAACTACTCACAACTAATATTCATGCTCAAGATCAGAGGAGTAATAAATATCATAATGGATCTGAACATATGATCTTCCGCCAAATAAACATGCTAGCATCAACTACAAGATGTAATCAACACTACTAGTCACCCATAGGTACCGATCTGAGGTTTTGATACAAAGATTGAACACAAGAGATGAGCTAGGGTGTGAGATGAGATGGTGTTGTTGAAGATGTTGATGAAGATTGGCCTCCCTAAGATGAGAGGGTTGTTGGTGATGACAATGGCATTGATTTCCCCCTCCCGGAGGGAAGTTCCCCCGGCAGAGTCGCTCCACCGGAGGGCAAAAGTGCTCCTGCCCAAGTTCCGCCTCGAGACAGTGGCGCTCCATCCGGAAAGTCCTCTCCTTATTTTTTTCTAGGTCAAAATACCTTATGTAGCAGAAGATGGGCACCGGAGGTGGGCCAGGGCCCCCACTACCCACCAGGGCCCGCCAGGAGGGGGTGCCGCGCCCTGGTGCCTAGTGGGCACCTGGGTGGCCCTCCCTGGTATTTCTTTATTCCGGTATTTTTATATATTCCAAAATAATTATCCGTGAAATTTCAGCTCATTTGGAGATGTGCAAAATAGGTGTCTCTGACATAGATTTTTTAGGTCCAGAATTCCAACTGCTGGTTGATACATCTCCAACGTATCTATAATTTATGAAGTATTCATGCCATGTTTACAACAATTTTATATGGTTTTGGTATGATTTGGATGGAACTAGCCCGGACTGACGCTGTTTTCAGCAGAACTGCCGTGGTGTTGTTTTTTGTGCAGAAATAAAAGTTCTCCAAATGCAACGAAACTTTTTGACCATTTTTTTGGAACAAAAGAGGCACTAGAAGCTTCGTGGGAGAGCCAGAAGGGCCACGAGGTGGGCACAACCACCAGGGCGGGCTAGAGGGGACTGACTTGCCCCGATGGGTTGTGGTCACCTCGAGGCCCATCTTCGCGTGATTCCAATGCTGAAAAATCCTATAAATAGAGAAACCATCAGAAATAACCCTAGATCAGAAGTTCTGCTGCCGCAAGCCTTTGTAGCTGATACGTCTCCAATGTATCTATAATTTTTTATTGTTCCATGCTGTTATATTATCAATCTTGGATGTTTTATAATCATTTTATATCAATTTTTGGTACTAACCTATTGACATAGTGCCAAGTACCAGTTGTTGTTTTCTGCATGTTTTTTACATCGCAGGAAATCAATACCAAACGGAGTCCAAACGCAGCGAAACTTTTTGGAGATTTTTTTTGGAGCAGAATACACCCAATGGGCCAGGGCCACACCTAGGGAGTGCTCCGAGGGGAGCACAACCCACCAGGGCGCACCAGGAGGCCCAGACGCGCCCTGGTGGGTTGTGCCCACCTTGGGTGCCCCCCGGACCGCCTCTTTGCTCTATAAATACCCCAATATTCCAGAAACCCTAGTGGAGTCGACAAAAATCAATTCCAGCTGCCACAGAGTCGAGAACCACCAGATCCAATCTAGACACCATCACGGAGGGGTTCACCACTTCCATTGGCGCCTCTCCGATGATGCGTGAGTAGTTCTTTGTAGACCTTCAGGTCCGTAGTTAGTAGCTAGATGGCTTCCTCTCTCTCGTTTGATTCTCAATACAATGGTCTCTTGGAGATCCATGTGATGTAACTCTTTTTGCGGTGTGTTTGTTGGGATCAGATGAACTTTGAATTTATGATCAGATCTATCTTTTTATATCCATGTAAGTTATTTGAGTTTCTTTGATCTCTTATATGCATGATTGCTTATAGCCTCGTATTTCTTCTTCGATATTTGGGTTTTGTTTGGCCAACTTGCTCTATTTATCTTGCAATGGGAAGAGGTGCTTTGTAGTGGGTTCGATCTCACGGTGCTTCATCCCAGTGACAGAAGGGGAACCGACACGTATGTATCATTGCTACTAAGGATAAAACAATGGGGTCTATCTCTACATAGATAGATCTTGTCTACATCATGTCATCGGTCTTATTGCATTACTCCGTTTCCCCATGAACTGAATACACTAGATGCATGCTGGATAGCGGTCGATGTGTGGAGTAATAGTAGTAGATGCAGGCAGGAGTCGGTCTACTAATCTTGGACGTGATGCCTATATAATTATCATTGCCTGGATGTCGTCATCATTATTTGAAGTTCTATCAATTGCCCAACAGTAATTTGTTTACCCACCGTTTGCTAATTTTCTCGAGAGAAGCCATTAGTGAAACCTACGGTCCCCGGGTCTCTTTCTCATATTGTTTGCCTTTGCGATCTACTTTTCCTTTGCTTTTATTTTCAGATCTATTAAACCAAAAATACAAAAATATCATGCTGCAATTTATTCTTATTTGGCGTTCGATCTATCAATCTACTACAATTTATTTCACCTCCGTTTGCCTATCTTGGGGCGCCGCTACCCGAAAGGGATTGACAACCCCTTTTACACGTTGGGTTGCGAGTATTTGTTATTTGTGTGCAAGGGTTGTTTACATTCTGTTGCTTGGTTCTCCTACTGGTTTGATAACCTTGGTCTCATAACTGAGGGAAATACCTACCGCTGATGTGCTGCATCATCCCTTCCTCTTTGCGGAAATACCGACGTAGCTTCAAGACGCATCATTAGCCACAAAAAACAAATCTAGACCCCATTCTTTCACTCCGCCGGAGGGGGAAATCATCACCTGAGGCCATCTTCATCATCATCCCTATGGATACCATGATGAAGAGGGAGTAGTCCACCCTCGGGGCTGAGGGTTTGTACCAGTAGCTATGTGTTTAATCTCTCTCTCTCTCTCTCTCTCGTGTTCTTGAGATGTCATGATCTTGATGTATCGCGTGCTTTGTCAATATGGTGTTTTCCCCTCTCTATCTTGTTGCGAATTGAGTTTTCCCTTTGAGATTTCGTTATCGGACTGGATACTTTTATGGATTTGAGAACACTTGATGTATGTCTTGCTATGAATACCCGTGGTGACAATGGGGTAACATATTGATTCACTTGATATGTGTTTTGGCACTCAAATCACGAATTCTTGAGGTGACATTGGGGTAATCTAGGCATAGAGGTTGATGCATGATACGTCTCCGTCGTATCTATAATTTTTGATTGTTTCATGCCAATATTCTAGAACTTTCGTATACTTTTGGCAACCTTTTATATTATTTTTGGGACTAACATATTCATCCAGTGCCGAGTGCCAGTTCCTGTTTGTTGCATATTTTTTTGTTTTGCGGAATATCCATACCAAACAAAGTCCAAACGCGATAAAAACTTACGAAGAGTTTTTTGGAATATATGTGATTTTTTGGAAAAAGAATCAACGCGAGACGATGCCCGAGGGGCCCACAAGCGCTAGGGGCGCCCCTACCCTGGGCGCGCCTGGGAGGCTTGTGGCCACCCCGTAAGGCGGCTGGTGCCCTTATTTCATGGCAAGAAAGATAATATCCGGATAAAAATCGTGTTAAAATTTCAGCCCAATCGGAGTTACATATCTCCGGGAATTTAAGAAACGGTGAAAGGACAGAAAAGAGGAACGTAGAAATAGAAGGAAACAGAGAGATATCTAATCTCAGAGGGTGTTTCGCCCCTCCGCCTCCATGGAGGAAACACTCCTCCCATCTAGGGGGGAGCCAAGGAAGAAGGAGAAGGAGGGGGGCTCTCTCGGTGGTGCTGGAACACCGCCGGGGCCATCATCGTGACGGCGATCTACACCAACAACTTCGCCGCCGTCATCACCAACTCTCCCCCTCTATGCAGCGGTGTAACACCTCTTCTCCCCGCTATAGTCTCTACTTAAACATGGTGCTCAACGCTATATATTATTTCCCAATGATTTATGGCTATCTTATGATGTTTGAGTAGATCCGTTTTGTCCTATGGGTTGATTGATGATCATGATTGGTTGAGTTGTATGTTTTATTATTGGTGCTGTCCTATGGTGCTCTTTGTGTCGCGCAAGCATGACGGATCCCTGCTATAGGGTTTGCAATATGTTCATGATTCGCTTATGGTGGGTGGCGTGAGTGAAAGAAGCATAGACCCGAGTAAGTAGGTTGTTTGCGTATGGGAGTAAAGAGGACTTGAAACTTTAATGATATGGTTGGGTTTTACCTTAATGATCTTTAGTAGTTGCGGATGCTTGCTAGAGTTCGGATCATAAGTGCATATGATCCAAGTAGAGAAAGTATGTTTGCTTATGCCTCTCCCTCATATAAAATTGCAACAATGATTACCGGTCTAGTTATTGATTGCCTAGGGACAAATAACTTTCTTGTGATAAAAAGCTCTCTACTAAAACTAACTTAGTTGTTTCTTTATCTAAACAGCCTTTGGATTTTATTTACATGTTCTTTATTGTCTTGCAAACGTATCCTATCACACCTACAAAGTACTTCTAGTTTCATACTTGATCTAGGTAAAGCGAACGTTAAGTGCACGTAGAGTTGTATCGGTGGTTGTAGGATCGAAAGTAGGTCTAGAGGGCGGTGATTAGACTACTTGACCAAATAAAAATCTAACCTTTTCCCAATTTTAGTTGTGGGCAGATTTTAGCAATTAGTACAAGTCAAGCAATCAACCTACACATGCAATTCTAAGAGTGTAGCAGCTAAAAGTAAAACATTCACTGGTGCGCGTCGGTCCTAAACAAACGGTTTTTAACCCCTTTCCGCAATGGCATTCGGAACCATCGCCAAGTGAGTGTGGGCGATAGGGGGGTCCTTCCCACACGACCCAGAAACCATTGGGGATATGCCCTCCTGGCACACACGCTCGGCAAAATGAGGTCGTGTGCGACCGGCGAGCACTCAAATACAGAAAATACGTACAGTAGTGCTGAAAAAAATAGAATTATACATGCGAAATCATTTCCGGTCGTAAGTACATCCCACACAGTCAGTCACCACTAAACGTTTCCGTTCGTATATACATCCCACACAGTCACTACAAGGAAACATTTGCGCAAGGTGGCGTAATGCAAACAGTTTTGAAGAGAATGTCGTGTGTGATTGTTCATTGATCGAACACGGTTTATTCCTAGAAACTGTGTTCGTTGCCTGAGGTCATCGCCCATGATGGTTTCTCATTAATCGTTTGCAATAAGAAAACCCAATTAGCAAGGTAATTGGCCAATTAGCAGGCTAATTGCCCTATTATTAATAATCCATTTACTAATCTAATTGACATTCATATTAAGCACATAATATATTCCATTTCCATATTAAGGAAGCAAGATTCACTACTGCAGGATGCTGCTAACGTGACACTACGATCAGAGACCCTTCGAGAAACTGTGCGCGATGCAAATCGCAAACGGTGCTGTATGAAAACCGTCAGAAATGTGTAAAACGTTTGCGATGACGGATGCATCAAAGACGGTCCAGTTTTTAGTTACGTGTGCTATGAAGGGCATACGGTTCAGTTCAATGAACTGTTTGCGATGAGGAGGAACAAAAGAAACGGGCATCCAGATGGAGGCGTGTGCGATACACATCATACGGTTCACTCGGATGAACTGTTTGTGATTAGGCAACACAAAAGAAACGGTCAGCCAGATCAAAGGTGTGTGCGATATACGGCATGAGGTTCACTCGGATGAACTATTTGCATTGAGACATGAGAACAGAAATGGTTCAACTTAACAAAATGTGTGTGATACGCGGCAAACAGGTCTGTAATCAGAAATGTGTCTGAAGACCGATAAGAACACAGACGGTTGCTGCTAATAAGACGTGTGTGTTGTGCGATGGGATTGCATACATAACAACAACATATATATACACACACACTTATAAGGACATGCTTGCATAACCAAATTAAACATCCACTTACATAGGTGGCTACTACAACCATGGCATTTGCACACACCAAAGTAAACTATTACATGCATAATTACATAGGTGGCTACTACACACATGACATTTCCACACACACCAATAAAGTAAACTATATATTACATGCATGATTAACTAGCATAAACGATCATCTGATCATCATCTACTTCTTGTGACGCTTGCTCTTCTTGTGGCTCGATGGGCTCGTCTATTTGGGTAACGAGGCACTTCCTCATGTCAACGATCCGCCTGTGCATCTCGTAGCATGTGTACATGCTCTTGGCCGCGAACCTGAGGTGAGGTTCATCCAGTTGCCGCATCCAGGCCTTGTGCCAGGATACAGGACTTGTTCTCTGGGCATCCTGCTTCATCTTTTCGTAGTAGGGGTCGATGATGGCCGAGGCGAGTTCGACCAGGGAGTCCTGCTTCGTGCTGCCCCAGACCTTGTAGTGGTCACGGATTTCGACAAGGTTCTTGTAGGCCAAGCCCGTAACACTGAGCGCTTTTACATCGTCTTTGGTATCCATCGTGGCGAACTTGTAGTCGGTGCTGTTGACAAACCTGTTGAAACGGTCGCAAGGCTCTGTGGCCATGCAGTAGTGGTAGATGAGGACACGATGGCGCACGCACAACTGGGCGACGACAACCTTCTGATCTATGCCGGGACGACCGGCGGTGTACTGGAGGTCGATGCCGACCACCTTGTACTTGTCTCCAGCAAGCAACTGCTCAACGCTGTTGATGTAGTCATCCACCACGGCGGGGTCGATGGTGTACACCACCGAGAGATCCGTCTCCCTCGCGTGGGTCTCCACTCTATGCTCGCCAAACTCCATTGGAGCGCCGCCGGACATCCCCTCTCTATGTGTCGTCATGGGTGTGCTTGTTGTGTTGTGGGGCGCGATCGAAAGGTTGAAGAGACTAAGGTTATAATGGCCGCGGGAATTAAAGGGGAAGCCGGACGGCCAGGAATATCGGCAGGCCCTGATGGCAGTTCTATTTTGCAGCACGTAACTCCATTGTGCCGCACGTAACTGCATCACGTGGCAACGCGCGCGGCGCAACCGCATGCATATGGGGGCCCCAGCGTGATCGTGGGCACGCCGAACCGCTGGCAGAGCGCGCGCGAAGGGACGCGAGCAGAGCGCTGCGCGGTCGCCTCAAGGAAAAGCTATCCACAAGCCGAGCGCGCCAACGGACGCGAGCAGAGCGCGCCAACGGACGCGACAGAGCGCATCGCGGCGCCTAAAGGTGAGCACAGCACGTTGCGGCGCCTAACGGCGAGCAGAGCTTGCTGCGGCGCCTAACGGCGAGCAGAGGACGGCACAGTGATACATGGAAAATAAGACAAACTGTGCAAGCGATGTCGGAGACATCAAGCACGAATCATATTAGAGTTGCGTGTGCGATACGTGGCAGACAGTTGATCCATCGGAGCTGTTTGCGATGGAATAAGCCGTGTGTGTTGCGGGCAAATGCCTGCTGGTGTATAACCTTAAATTTAACCAAAAAAATGTTAATGCATGTTACAAAAATTGTATAGCTGGAAACTATGTTCAAATACGACTCCAACGATATAATCTATGGCGACAAGCATTCGTATTTTATGAAGGAAATATGCCCTAGAGGCAATAATAAAGTATTATTTATTTCCTTATATCATGATAAATGTTTATTATTCACGCTAGAATTGTATTAACCGGAAACATAATACATGTGTGAATACATAGACAAACAGAGTGTCACTAGTATGCCTCTACTTGACTAGCTCGTTAATCAAAGATGGTTATGTTTCCTAGCCATAGACATGAGTTGTCATTTGATTAACGGGATCACCTCATTAGGAGAATGACGCGATTGACTTGACCCATTCCGTTAGCTTAGCACTCGATCGTTTAGTATGTTGCTATTGCTTTCTTCATGACTTATACATGTTCCTATGACTATGAGATTATGGAACTCCCGTTTACCGGAGGAACACTTTGTGTGCTACCAAACGTCACAACGTAACTGGGTGATTATAAAGGTGCTCTACAGGTGTCTCCAAAGGTACTTGTTGGGTTGGCGTATTTCGAGATTAGGATTTGTCACTCCGATTGTCGGAGAGGTATCTCTTGGCCCACTCGGTAATGCACATCACTATAAGCATTGCAAGCATTGTACCTATGAGTTAGTTGCGGCATGATGTATTACGGAACGAGTAAAGAGACTTTCCGGTAACGAGATTGAACTAGGTATCGAGATACCGACGATCGAATCTCGGGCAAGTAACATACCGATGACAAAGGGAACAACGTATGTTGTTATGCGGTATGACCGATAAAGATCTTTGTAGAATATGTGGAGCCAATATGAGCATCCAGGTTCTGCTATTGGTTATTGACCGGAGAGGTGTCTCGGTCATGTCTACATAGTTCTCGAACCCGTAGGGTCCGCACGCTTAACGTTACGATGACGGTTATATTATGAGTTTATGTGTTTTGATGTACCGAAGGAGTTCGGAGTCCCGGATGAGATCGGGGACATGACGAGGAGTCTCGAAATGGCCGAGACGTAAAGATCGATATATTGGACGACTATATTCGGACTTCGGAAAGGTTCCGAGTGATTCGGGTATTTTTCGGAGTACCGGAGAGTTACAGGAATTCGTATTGGGCCTTAATGGGCCATACGGGAGAGGAGAGAAAGGCCCCAAAGGGTGGCCGCACCCCTCCCCATGGACTAGTCCGAATTGGACTAGGGAGGGGGGGCGCCCCCTTCCTTCTTTCTCCTTCTCCCTTCCCTTCTCCTATTCCAACAAGGAAAGGAGGAGTCCTACTTGGCCGGCGGCCTTCCCCTTGCTCCTTTATATACGGGGGCAGGGGGCACCCCATAGACACAACAATTGATCATTGATCTCTTAGCCGTGTGCGGTGCCCCCCTCCACCATATTACACCTCGATAATATCGTAGCGGTGGTTAGGCGAAGCCCTGCGTCGGTAGAAGATCAACATTGTCACCACGCCGTCGTGCTGACGAAACTCTCCCTCAACACTCGGCTGGATCGGAGTTTGAGGGACGTCATCGAGCTGAACGTGTGCTGAACTCGGAGGTGCCGTACGTTCGATACTTGATCGGTCAGATCGTGAAGATGTACGACTATATCAACCGCGTTGTGTTAACGCTTCCGCTATCGGTCTACGAGGGTACGTGGACAACACTCTCCCCTCTCGTTACTATGCATCACCATGATCTTGCGTGTGCGTAGGAAATTTTTGAAATTACTACGTTCCCCAATAGTGGCATCCGAGCCTGGTTTTATGCGTTGATGCTATGCACGAGTAGAACACAAGTGAGTTGTGGGCGATATAAGTCATACTGCTTACCAGCATGTCATACTATGGTTCGGCGGTATTGTGAGATGAAGCGGCCCGGACCGACATTACGCATACGCTTACGCGAGACTGGTTTCACCGTTGCGTGCACTCGTTGCTTAAAGGTGACTGGCGGGTGTCTGTCTCTCTCACTTTAGTTGAACCTAGTGTGGCTACGCCAGGTCCTTGCGAAGGTTAAAACAACACAAACTTGACAAACTATCATTGTGGTTTTGATGCGTAGGTAAGAACGGTTCTTGCTAAGCCCGTAGCAGCCACGTAAAACTTGCAACAACAAAGTAGAGGACGTCTAACTTGTTTTTGCAGGGCATGTTGTGATGTGATATGGTCAAGACATGATGCTAAATTTTATTGTATGAGATGATCATGTTTTGTAACCGAGTTATCGGCAACTGGCAGGAGCCATATGGTTGTCGCTTTATTGTATGCAATGCAATCGCCATGTAATTGTTTTACTTTATCACTAAGCGGTAGCGATAGTCGTAAAAGCAATAAGTTGGCGAGACGACAACGATACTACGATGGAGATCAAGGTGTCGCGCCGGTGATGATGGTGATCATGACGGTGCTTCAGAGATGGAGATCACAAGCACAAGATGACGATGGCCATATCATATCACTTATATTTATTGCATGTGATGTTAATCTTTTATGCATCTTATCTTGCTTTGATTGACGGTAGCATTATAAGATGATCTCTCACTAAATTTCAAGATAAAAGTGTTCTCCCTGAGTATGCACCGTTGCCAAAGTTCGTCGTGCCCAGACACCACGTGATGATCGGGTGTGATAAGCTCTACGTCCATCTACAACGGGTGCAAGCCAGTTTTGCACACGCAGAATACTCAGGTTAAACTTGACGAGCCTAGCATATGCAGATATGGCCTCGGAACACTGAGACCGAAAGGTCGAGCGTGAATCATATAGTAGATATGATCAACATAATGATGTTCACCATTGAAAGCTACTCCATTTCACATGATGATCGGTTATGATTTAGTTGATTTGGATCACGTGATCACTTAGAGGATTAGAGGGATGTCTATCTAAGTGGGAGTTCTTAAGTAATATGATTAATTGAACTTAAATTTATCATGAACTTAGTCCTGATAGTATTTTGCAAATTATGTTGTAGATCAATAGCTCGCGTTGTTGCTTCCCTGTGCTTATTTTTGATATGTTCCTAGAGAAAAATTATGTTGAAAGATGTTAGTAGCAAAGATGCGGATTGGATCCATGATCTGAGGATTATCCTCATTGCTGCAAAGAAGAATTATGTCCTTGATGCACCGCTAGGTGACAGACCTATTACAGGAGCAGATGCAGACATTATGAACGTTTGGCTAGCTCAGTATGATGACTAGTTGATAGTTTAGTGCACCGTGCTTAACGGCTTAGAATCGGGACTTCAAAGACGTTTTGAACGTCATGGACCATATGAGATGTTCCAGGAGTTGAAGTTAATATTTCAAGAAAATACCCGAGTTGAGAGATATGAAGTCTCCAACAAGTTCTATTGCTAAAAGATGGAGGAGAATAGCTCAAGCAGTGAGCATGTGCTCAGATTGTCTGGGTACTACAATCGCTTGAATCAAGTGGGAGTTCATCTTCCAGATAAAATAGTGATTGACAGAATTCTCTAGTCACCATCACCAAGTTAGTAGAACTTCATGATGAACTATAGTGTGTAAGGGATGACGAAAGTAATTCCCGAGCTCTTCGCGATGCTGAAATCGATGAAGGTAGAAATCAAGAAAGAGCATCAAGTGTTGATGGTTAACAAGACCACTAGTTTCAAGAAAAGGGCAAAGGGATAGAAGGGGAACTTCAAAAAGAACGGAAAGCAAGTTGCTACTCAAGTGAAGAAGCCCAAGTCTGTACCTAAGCCTGAGACTAAGTGCTTCTACTGCAAAGGGACTGGTCACTGGAAGCGGAACTGCCCCAAGTATTTGGTGGATAAGAAGGATGGCAAAGTGAACAAAGGTATATTTGATATATAGATTATTGATGTATATTTTACTAGTGTTCGTAGCAACCCCTCGGTATTTGATACTGGTTCAGTTGCTAAAGAGTAGTAACTCGAAACGGGAGTTCCATAATGAACAGAAAGTAGTTAAGGATGAAGTGACGATGTGTATTGGAAGTGGTTCCAAGATTGATATGATCATCATCGCACACTCCCTATACTTTCAGGATAAGTGTTGAACCTAAATAAGTGTTATTTGGTGTTTGTGTTGAGCATGAATATGATTTGATCATGTTTACTGCAATACGGTTATTCATTTAAGTTAGAGAATAATTGTTGTTCTGTTTACATGAATGAAACCTTACATGGTTACACACCCAATGAAAATGGTTCGTTGGATCTCGATCGTAGTGATACACATATTCATAAAATTGAAGCCAAAAGATGCAAAGTTAATAATGATAGTGCAACTTATTTGTGGCACTGCCGTTTAGGTCATATTGGTGTAAAGCGCATGAAGAAACTCCATGCTGATAGGCTTTGGAATCACTTGATTATGAATCACTTGATGCTTGCGAACCATGCCTTATGGGCAAGATGACTAAGACTCCGTTCTCCGGAACAATGGAGCGAGCAACTAACTTATTGGAAATAATACATACTGATGTATGCGACCCGATGAGTGTTGAGGCTCGCGGCGGGTATCGTTATTTTCTGACCTTCACAGATGATTTGAGCAGATATGGGTATATCTACTTGATGAAACATAAGTCTGAAACATTTGAGAAGTTCAAAGAATTTCAGAGTGAAGTGGAAAATCATCGTGACAAGAAAATAAGGTTTCTACAATCTGATCGCGGAGACAAATATTTGAGTTGCGAGTTTGGTCTTGAACTAAAACAATGTGGAATAGTTTCACAAATTCGTGCCACCTGGAACACCACAACATAATGGTGTGTCCGAACGTCATAACCGTACTTTATTGGATATAGTGCAATCTATGATGTTTCTTACCAATTTACCACTATAGTTTTGGGGTTATGCATTAGAGACAGCTGCATTCACGTTAAATAGGGCACCATATAAATCCGTTGAGACGACACCATATGAACTATGGTTTGGCAAGAAACCTAAGCTGTCGTTTCTTAAAGTTTGGGGTTGTGATGCTTATGTGAAAAAGTTTCATCCTGATAAGCTCAAACCCAAATCGGAGAAATGTGTCTTCATAGGATACCCAAAGGAGACAGTTGGGTACACCTTCTATCACAGATCTGAAGGCAAGACATTCGTTGCTAAGAATGGATCCTTTCTAGAGAAGGAGTTTCTCTCGAAAGAAGTGAGTGGGAGGAAAGTAGAACTTGATGAGGTAATTGTACCTGCTCCCTTATTGGAAAGTAGTTCATCGCAGAAACTAGTTTCTGTGACGCCTATACCAATTAGTGAGGAAGTTAATGATGATGATCATGGAACTTCAAATCAAGTTATTACTGAACCTCGTAGGTCAACCAGAGTAAGATCCGCACCAGAGTGGTACGGTAATCCTGTTCTGGAGGTTATGTTACTAGACCATGACGAACCTATGAACTATGAAGAAGCGATGCTGAGCCCAGATTCCGCAAAATGGCTTGAGGCCATGAAATCTGAGATGAGATCCATGTGTGAGAACAAAGTATGGACTTTGATTGACTTGCCCAATGATCGGCGAGCCATTGAGATTAAATGGATCTTCAAGAGGAAGACGGACACTGAAAGTAGTGTTAATATCTACAAAGCTAGAATTGTCGCAAAAGGTTTTCGACAAGTTTAAGGTGTTGACTACGATGAGAGTTTCTCACTCGTATCTATGCTTAAGTCTGTCCGAATCATGTTAGCAATTGCCGCATTTTATGAAATCTGGCAAATGGATAAACAAAACTGCATTCCTTAATGGATTTATTAAAGAAGAGTTGTATATGATGCAACCAGAAGGTTTTGTCAATCCTAAAGGTGCTAAAAAAATATGCAAGCTCCAGCGATCCATCTATGGACTGGTGCAAGTATCTCGGAGTTGGAATATACGCTTTGATAAGTTGATCAAACGATATAGTTTTATACAGACTTGCGGTGAAGCCTGTATTTACAAGAAAGTGAGCACTACAACATTTCTGATAAGTATATGTGAATGACATATTGTTGATCGGAAATAATGTAGAATTATTCTGCAAAGCATAAAGGAGTGTTTGAAAGGAGTTTTTCAAAGAAAGACCTCGGTGAAGCTGCTTACATATTGAGCATCAAGATCTATAGAGATAGATCAAGACGCTTGATAAGTTTTTTTCAATGAGTACATACCTTAACAAGATTTTGAAGTGGTTCAAAATGGAACAGTCAAAGAAAGAGTTTCTTGCCTGTGTTACAAGGTGTGAAATTGAGTAAGACTCAAAGCCCGACCACGGCAGAAGATAGAAAAAGAATGAAAGTCATTCCCTATGCCTCGGCCATAGGTCCTATAAAGTCTGCCATGCTGTGTACCAGATCTATTGTATACCCTACACTGATTTTGGCAAGGGAGTACAATAGTGATCTAGGAGTAGATCACTGGACAGCGGTCAAAATTATCCTTAGTGGAATAAGGATATATTTCTCGATTATGGAAGTGACAAAAGGTTCGTCGTAAAGGGTTACGTCGATGCAAGTTTTGACACTAATCTAGATGACTCTAAGTCTCGGTCTAGATACATATTGAAAGTGGGAGCAATTAGCTAGAGTAGCTCCGTGCAGAGCATTGTAGACATAGAAATTTGCAAAATACTTACGGATCTGAATGTGACAGACCCGTTGACTAAAATTATCTCACAAGCAAAACATGATCACACCTTAGTACTCTTTGGGTGTTAATCACATAGTGATGTGAACTAGATTATTGACTCTAGTAAACCCTTTGGGTGTTGGTCACATGACGATGTGAACTATGGGTGTTAATCACATGGTGATGTGAACTATTGATGTTAAATCACATGGCAATGTGAACTAGATTATTGACTCTAGTGCAAGTGGGAGACTGAAGGAAATATGCCCTAGAGGCAATAATAAAGTATTATTTATTTCCTTATATCATGATAAATGTTTATTATTCATGCTACAATTGTATTAACCGGAAACATAATACATGTGTGAATACATAGACAAACAGAGTGTCACTAGTATGCCTCTACTTGACTAGCTCGTTAATCAAAGATGGTTATGTTTCCTAGCCATAGACATGAGTTGTCATTTGATTAACGGGATCACCTCATTAGGAGAATGACGTGATTGACTTGACCCATTCCGTTAGCTTAGCACTCGATTGTTTAGTATGTTGCTATTGCTTTCTTCATGACTTATACATGTTCCTATGACTATGAGATTATGCAACTCCCGTTTACCGCAGGAACACTTTGTGTGCTACCAAACGTCACAACGTAACTGGGTGATTATAAAGGTGCTCTACAGGTGTCTCCAAAGGTACTTGTTGGGTTGGCGTATTTCGAGATTAGGATTTGTCACTCTGATTGTCGGAGAGGTATCTCTGGGCCCACTCGGTAATGCACATCACTATAAGCCTTGCAAGCATTGTAACTAATGAGTTAGTTGCGGGATGATGTATTACGGAACGAGTAAAGAGACTTGCCGGTAACGAGATTGAACTAGGTATCGAGATACCGACGATCGAATCTCGGGCAAGTAACATACCGATGACAAAGGGAACAACGTATGTTGTTATGCGGTCTGACCGATAAAGATCTTCGTAGAATATGTCGGAGCCAATATGAGCATCCAGGTTCCGCTATTGGTTATTGACCGGAGAGGTGTCTCGGTCATGTCTACATAGTTCTCGAACCCGTAGGGTCCGCACGCTTAACGTTACGATGACGGTTATATTATGAGTTTATGTGTTTTGATGTACCGAAGGAGTTCGGAGTCCCGGATGAGATCGGGGACATGACGAGGAGTCTCGAAATGGCCGAGACGTAAAGATCGATATATTGGACGACTATATTCGGACTTCGGAAAGGTTCCGAGTGATTCAGGTATTTTTCGGAGTACCGGAGAGTTAAGGGAATTCGTATTGGGCCTTAATGAGCCATACGGGAAAGGAGAGAAAGGCCCCAAAGGGTGGCCGCACCCCTCCCCATGGACTAGTCCGAATTGGACTAGGGAGGGGGGCGCCCCCTTCCTTCTTTCTCCTTCTCCCTTCCCTTCTCCTATTCCAACAAGGAAAGGAGGAGTCCTACTCCCGGTGGGAGTAGGACTCCCCCCTTGGCGCGCCCTCCTCCTTGGCCGGCGGCCTTCCCCTTGCTCCTTTATATACGGGGGCAGGGGGGCACCCCATAGACACAACAATTGATCATTGATCTCTTAGCCGTGTGCGGTGCCCCCCTCCACCATATTACACCTCGATAATATCGTAGCGGTGCTTAGGCGAAGCCCTGCGTCGGTAGAAGATCAACATTGTCACCACGCCGTCCTGCTGACGAAACTCTCCCTCAACACTCGGCTGGATCGGAGTTCGAGGGACGTCATCGAGCTGAACGTGTGCTGAACTCGGAGGTGCCGTACGTTCGGTACTTGATCGGTCGGATCGTGAAGACGTACGACTACATCAACCGCGTTCTTTTGGCCAAACGGTGGCGCCAATGAATCGTCGGTGAGCCCATTCCCACGCAACCTCGTAGGTTCCCGCGCAAGCTTCCCGCCCGACTCGGTGAAATCCCCCAAAATCCCAATGCTTACTGGCCTGCTATAAAAACCCTCATGGCCGGCGAGTCCCGCGTCGCATTTTCCCCTCCCTCCTTGTAGCTTATCTCGTCTGCTTCTCCCACAATCGCCAATGGCACCGGTCCGTCGTTGTCGCTCAGCCACTCCGCCGTCATCAGAGGAGAGCTCCAGCTGGGAGGCTACACCACAGCGGCGGCGCAGTCCTCGGCCTAGTGTAGTGCGCGTGGCGTCCCTGTTGGGTGTGCGCGGAACACCCACCACACGCTCCGCCGCCGTTGCTCGTCGGCAGCTGTTTCCGGCCACCATTGCCGCCACACCACCGTCGAAAGCCAGGGCCATCTCCTGCTCCTCCGCCGCGGCCCGAAGGTGGGGGGTGGCCGTCGTGGCTGCCACCCCACTGCCGGCCACTGTGGCCATCACCCGCTCTGCCACCGCGGCCCGAAGGCGGGAGGTTGTGGTCGTGGCCGCCACCCCACCATCGGCCGCCGTGGACGCCAGCCCACCGTCGACCGCCGGGATCATCACCCGCTCCGCCACCGCCGCCCGAAGGAGGGAGGCGGAGGTGGAGGCCCGCACGTGTGTTAGCGACCTTGCGTGCTACATCGAGTTCCTGCGGGAGGAGGAGGAGCGCCTCGTCGAGCATGCAAAGAGCCTTACCGCAGCCGTGGCCGCAGCACCCGCCGGCGCTGAGGCGAGGAATCAGGAGATCTACAAGAAGTCCGGCCGCTTCGAGAGGGATCGTCTGGAGCGGCAGTGGGCGTTCGAGCTGGCGAGCGTCGCTGAACGTGCAGCAGCGGCAGGCACCGTATTGCATTTGTCCAGCTCATCGGTAGGCTCCTCCTCTTCCTCTGCCTCTTACTGAGCGCGCTCGGCAGAGGAGAGGCTGCCGGAAGTAGCACAAAGCCCCTCCGTGGTAGTAGTAGTATTTAGGGGCTATATTGTTCAATTCATCTGACTATAGATGTGTGGTCGAACTATACAACATACTTAAAATTAGCTAGTATATATAGTTGAACTAGCTATTTCAGTACGTGGTTGGCAACAATTGGGGAGAAGTTTGGTCGATTCAGCTGTCGAGTTGAACTGTTTGTATAAATTAAGAACGACTGCTCAATCTATGAATGAAATCTATGCTTAATTACTGAATTTTAGTTGCAAAAATTACATAGTGCTAATGATTTCTACCTGCATATTTTGAAAAATCGCAGTGTTACAAGGATTAACAAATGGCAATGTTACTAGATCAACTAATGTACATCTTTCCAGTTTCACAAATGGCAACCTACCCAATATGACAGATGCAAATCTTACCAAATTGTTTGTACGTGGCTGCACACGGTTCATCCAGAACAACTGTTTGCGTTGAAGGGATGCACAAATCCTGCGCTGCTCTCACTTTGCGTACGGGTGTTCTATCTAGATCGTTTGCGATCTAGAGCTGCGGAAATCCTGCTCGGCACATTTTCTCTTGGCTTCCTGGGGAATCTGTCGTTTTGCATACGGGTGTTCTAACTAAAACGTTTGCGATGAGTGTCTTATATTTAAAAAGCAAATTAAACTGCGGCTTGGGCACCGGACGGCACTCAAATGCCTCCCGTTAAGTCAAGGTCAAGAAGCTGTCCGCACGGCACGGTTAACAGAATTTTGGATTTACTAGAATTTAAAACCAGGCATCTCAATGTTTTGCCGGCAACCAACGGTGCCCTGGTGTTTGAAATTCATGCCCATTGCTAGCATGGGACCTAAGCATGCACCCAAGGACACATATTTGATTTTTCATCCAATTTATATGGACTGGAGCATGTGCATGTAGTTCAAATTTGAATTATGCACGTAAAAGAATTGAAAACTCAGTTAATGCATAAAAATGTCCAAACGAACCCTGAAAAATCACAAAAATTCACACAACACTCCTGTTGTTCTATGTTGACACGAGAAAAAAATTTGAAAGCAATAGAGGCAATGGATATCGTTTCATCCCCAAAGGTGGGACTTTCCCAACCAAAAACCATCATGCTTGTTGTGAGAAGCTCCGGTTTGTGAGAAGCATATACCCAAACCTGCCCTAAATGGGACAAAATTTGTACCAGAGCATGTTGATGCCGCTCCATGATAGCATGCCAAGTTTCATGAATTTCATACGAGTTTTGGATTTACTAGAATTTACAAACCAGGCATCTCAATGTTTTGCCGGCAATCAACGGTGCCCTGGTGTTTGAAATTCATTCCCATTTCTTGCATGGGACCTAAGCATGCACCCAAGGACACAGTTTTGATTTTTCAACCAATTTATATCCATTGGAGCATGTGCATGTAGTTCAAATTTGAATTATGCACATAAATGTATTAAAAACACAGTTAATGCATAAAAATTTCCAAACGAACCATGAAAAATCACAAAAATTCACACAACACACCTGTTGTTCTATGTTGACATGAGAAAAATATTGGAAGCAATAAGAGGCAATGGATATCGTTTCGTCCCCAAAGGTGGGGCGTTCCCTACCGAAAACCATCATGCTTGTTGTGAAAAGCTCCGGTTTGTGAGAAGCATATACGCAAACCTGCCCCAAATGGGACAAAATTTGTACCACGTCATGTTGATGCCGCTCCACGATAGCATGCCAAGTTTCATGAATTTCAGACGAGTTTTGGATTTACTAGAATTTAAAAATCAGGCATCTCAATGTTTTGCCGGCAATCAACGGTGCCCTGGTGTTCGAAATTCATTCCCATTTCTTGCATGGGACCTAAGCATGCACCCAAGGACACAGATTTGATTTTTCAACCAATTTATATGCACTGGAGCATGTGCATGTAGTTCAAATTTGAATTATGCACATAAATGCATTGAAAACACAGTTAATGCCTAAAAATGTCCAAACGAACCCCGAAAAATCCCAAAAATTCACACAACACTCCTATTGTTCTATTATGACATGAGAAAAAAATTTGGAAGCAATAAGAGGCATTGGATATCGTTTCGTCCCCAAAGGTGGGACGTTCCCTACGGAAAACCATCATGCTTGTTGTGAGAAGCTCCGGCTGTGAGAAGCATATACCCAAACCTGCCCCAAATGGGACAAAATTTGTACCACGGCATGTTGATGCCGCTCCATGATAGCATGCCAAGTTTCATGAATTTTAGACGAGTTTTAGATTTATTAGAATTTAAAAACCAGGCATCTCAATGTTTTGCCGGCAATCAATGATGCCCTGGTGCTCGAAATTCATTCCCATTTCTTGCATGGGACCTAGTCATGCACCCAAGGACACATATTTGATTTTTCAACCAATTTATATGCACTGGAGCATGTGCATGTAGTTGAAATTTGAATTATGCACATAAATACATTGAAAACTCAGTTAATGCATCAAAATCTCCAAACAAACCCCGAAAAATCACAAAAATTCACACAACACTCCTGTTGTTCTATGTTGACACGAGAAAAAAATTTTAAAAGCAATAAGTGGCAATGGATATCGTTTCGTCCCCAAAGGTGGGACGTTCCCTACCGAAAACCATCATGCTTGTTATGAGAAGCTCCGGTTTGTGAGAAGCATATACCCAAACCTGCCCCAAATGGGACAAAATTTGTACCACGACATGTTGATGCCGCTCCATGATAGCATGCCAATTTTCATGAATTTCAGACAAGTTTTGGATTTACTAGAATTTAAAAACTAGGCATCGCAATGTTTTGCCGGCAATCAACGGTGCCCTGGTGTTTGAAATTCATTCCCATTTCTTGCATGGGACCTAAGCATGCACCCAAGGACACAGATTTGATTTTTCAACCAATTTATATCCACTGGACCATGTGCATGTAGTTCAAATTTGATTTATGCACATAAATGTATTGAAAACTAAGTTAATGCATAAAAATGTCCAAACGAACCCTGAAAAGTCACAAAAAATCACACAACACTTCTGTTGTTCTATGTTGACACGAGAAAAAAATTTGGAAGCAATAAGAGGCAATGGATATCGTTTCGTCCCCAAAGGTGGGGTGTTCCCTACCGAAAACCATCATGCTTGTTGTGAGAAGCTCCGGTTTGTGAGAAGCATATACCCAAACCTGCCCTAAATGGGACAAAATTTGTACCAGAGCATGTTGCTGCCGGTCCATGATAGCATGCCAAGTTTCATGAATTTCAGACGAGTTTTGGATTTACTAGAATTTAAAAACCAGGCATCTCAGTGTTTTGCCGGCAATCAACGGTGCCCTGGTGTTTGAAATTCATTCGCATTTCTTGCATGGGACCTAAGCATGCACCCAAGGACACAGATTTGATTTTTCAACCAATTTATATCCATTGGAGCATGTGCATGTAGTTCAAATTTGAATTATGCACATAAATGTATTGAAAACTCAGTTAATGCATAAAAATGTCCAAACGAACCCGGAAAAATGACAAAAATTCACACAACACTCCTGGTTCTATGTTGACACGAGAAAAAAAATTGGAAGCAATAAGTGGCAATGGATATCGTTTCGTCCCCAAAGGTGGGACGTTCCCTACCGAAAACCATCATGCTTGTTGTGAGAAGGTCCGATTTGTGAGAAGCATCTGCCCAGACCTACCCCAAATGGGACAAAATTTGTACCACGACATGTTGATGCCGCTCCATGATAGCATGCCAAGTTTCATGAATTTCATATGAGTTTTGGATTTACTAGAATTTAAAAACCAGGCATCTCAATGTTTTGCCGGCAATCAACGGTGCCCTCGTGCTCGAAATTCATTCCCATTTCTTGCATGGGACCTAAGCATGCACCCAAGGACACATATTTGATTTTCAACCAATTTGTATGCACTGGAGCATGCGCATGTAGTTCAAATTTGAATTATGCACATAAATGCATTGAAAACTCAGTTAATGCATAAAAATGTCCAAACGAACCCCGAAAAATAACAAAAATTCACACAACACTCCTGTTGTTCTATGTTGACACGAGAAAAAAAATTGGGAGCAATAAGAGGCAATGGACATCGTTTCATCTCCAAAGGTGGGACGTTCCCTATCGAAACAATCATGCTTGTTGTAAGAAGCTCCGGTTTTTAGAAGAATATACCCAAACCTGCCCCAAATGGGACAAAATTTGTACCACGGCATGTTGATGCCGCTCCATGATAGCATGCCAAGTTTCATGAATTTTAGACGAGTTTTGGATTTACTAGAATTTAAAAATGAGGCATCTCAATGTTTTGCCGGCAATCAACGGTGCCCTGGTGTTCGAAATTCATTCACATTTCTTGCATGGGACCTAAGCATGCACACTAGGACACATATTTGATTTTTCAACCAATTTATATGCACCGGAGCATGTGCATGTAGTTCAAATTTGAATTATGCACATAAATGCATTGAAAACTCAGTTAATGCATAAAACTGTCCAAACGATCCCCGAAAAATCACAAAAAATCACACAACACTCCTGTTGTTCTATGTTGACACGAGAAAAAAAATTGAAAGGAATAAGAGGCAATGGATATCGTTTTGTCCCCAAAGGTGGGACGTTCCCTACAGAAAACCATGATGCTTGTTGTGAGAAGCTCCGGTTTGTGAGAAGCCTATACCCAAACCTGCCCCAAATGGGACAAAATTTGTACCACGGCATGTTGATGCCGCTCCATGATAGCATGCCAAGTTTCATGAATTTCACACAAGTTTTGGATTTACTAGAATTTAAAAAACCAGGCATCTCAATGTTTTGCCGGCAATCAACGGTGCCCTGGTGTTCGAAATTCATTCCCATTTCTTGCATGGGACCTAAGCATGCACCCAAGGACACATATTTGATTTCTCAACCAATTTATATGCACTGGAGCATGTGCATGTAGTTCAAATTTGAATTATGCACATAAATGCATTGAAAACTCAGTTAATACATAAAAATGTCCAAACGAACGCCCAAAAATCACAAAAATTCACACAACACTCCTGTTGTTCTACGTTGACATGAGAAAAAAATTAGGAAGCAATAAGAGGCAATGGATATCGTTTCGTCCCCAAAGGTGGGACGTTCCCTACCGAAAACCATCATGCTTGTTGTGAGAAGCTCCTGTTTGTGAGAAGCATATACCCAAACCTGCCCCAAATGGGACAAAATGTGTACCACGGCATGTTGATGCCACTCCATGATAGCATGCCAAGTTTCATGAATTTCAGACGAGTTTTGGATTTACTAGAATTTAAAAAGAGGCATATCAATGTTTTGCCGGCAATCAACGGTGCCCTGGTGTTCGAAATTCATTCCCATTTCTTGCATGGGACCTAAGCATGCACCCTAGGACACACATTTGATTTTTCAACCAATTTATATGCACTGGAGTATGTGCATGTAGTTCAAATTTGAATTATGCACATAAATGCATTGAAAACTTAGTTAATGTATGAAAAAGTCCAAACGATCCCCGAAAATTCACAAAAATTCACACAACACTCCTTTTGTTCTATGTTGACATGAGAAAAAAATTAGAAAGCAATAAGAGGCAATGGATACCGTTTTGTCCCCAAAGGTGGGATGTTCCCTACCGAAAACCATCATGCTTGTTGTGAGAAGCTCCGGTTTGTGAGAAGCATATACCCAAACCTGCCCCAAATGGGACAAAATTTGTACCACGGCATGTTGATGCCGCTCCATGATAGCATGCCAAGTTTCACGAATTTCAGACGAGTTTTGGATTTACTAGAATTTAAAAACCAGACATCTCAATGTTTTACCGGCAATCAACGGTGCCCTGGTGTTCGAAATTCATTCCCATTTCTTGCATGGGACCTAAGCATGCACCCTAGGACACATATTTGATTTTTCAACCAATTTATGTGCACTGGAGCATGTGCATGTAGTTCAAATTTGAATTATGCACATAAATGCATTGAAATCTCAGTTAATGCGTAAAAATGTCCAAACGATCCCCAAAAAATCACAAAAATTGACACAACACTCCTGTTGTTCTATGTTGACACTTGAAAAAAATTTGATAGCAATAAGAGGCAATGGATATCGTTTCGTCCCCAAAGGTGGGATATTCCCTACGGAATACCATCATGCTTGTTGTGAGAAGCTCCGGTTTGTGAGAAGCATCTACCCAAACCTGCCCCAAATGGGACAAAATTTTTACCACGGCATGTTGATGCTGCTCCATGATAGCATGCCAAGTTTCATAAATTTTAGTCAAGTTTTGGATTTACTAGAATTTACAAACCAGGCATCTCAATGTTTTGCCGACAATCAACGGTGCCCTGGTGTTCGAAATTCATTCCTATTTCTTGCATGGGACCTAAGAATGCACCCTAGGACACAAATTTGATTTTCAACCAATTTATATGCACTAGAGCATGTGCATGTAGTTCAAATTTGAATTATGCACATAAATGCATTGAAAACTCAGTTAATGCATAAAAATGTCCAAACGAACCCTGAAAAATCAAAAAAAATCACACAACACTCATGTATCTATGTTGACATCAGAAAAAAAATTGAAAGCAATAAGAGGCAATGGATATCGTTCCGTCCCCAAAGGTGGGACGTTCCCTGCCAAGAACCATCATGCTTGTTGTGATAAGCTCCGGTTTGTGAGAAGCATATACCCAAACCTGCCCCAAATGGGACAAATTTTTTACCACGGCATGTTGATGCCGCTGCATGATAGCATGCCAAGTTTCATGAATTTCAGACGAGTTTTGGATTTACTAGAATTTAAAAACCAGGTATCTCAATGTTTGCGGCAGAGTGACGGTGGCAGGGTGTTTGAAATTCATTTCCGTTTCTTGCATGGGACCTAAGCGTGCAACCAATGACACATATTGATTTTTCAATAAGTTTATATGCACTGGAGCATGTGCATGTAGTTCAAATTTGAATTATGCGCATAAAATGCTTGGAAAACCCCGTTAATGTATAAAAAATGTACAAACGAACCCTGAATAATTCCAATTTTTGATGACACACCTATAGTTGCAATTTTCACTGCAGATAAAAGTTCTAACAATTCAAACACCATCCTTTGTAGATGTGACCCCATTATGTAATTCAAATGATCAAGATGATAAATCAAGTAGATCGCACACAGTTTATTATCACCAACCGTGTGAGATGCAACACAAAATATCTTGGAGCAGCGTCGGTGTATAGTACGCCCATGCCTTACGAGAGAAGGTTCGTCGGCTATAGTCCACAACCGGCGTGTCAAGCACACTAGCTAGCTCACTCCCCAAATATCATGTCACTATTCATTCGCCGCCGGTGAAAGATGGGGACGTGGACCCACCTCGTGAGAGCAACTTCGGTGGCCCACTCCAGCGAGAGCGCGGCCGCAGCCACCAGGCGCGTGCTAACAAGGTTCGTGAGAGCGACCGCAGTCTGCGTCCGGGCGGCCAAGGCAGCCCAAATGGTCGCTGTTGCTTCTCAGGCTGCGGCAGCAACATCTGCCTCGGGGATAGCAACTGGCGAGAGCGGCACAACAGCTGTCCGTTCCACAGCGGCGGACTTAGCCCTGCTGGAGGCCGCCCACTACCATGTCGAGGCCATCCACACCCAGGTCATGGCGGTCACCGCACAAATCGAACAAAGCTTCTCCGACAACGGTCGGCAACCCGCGGCCGAAGAGCTGGCAATCGCTGAGAGAGTTCGAGCAGCCGTCCGTTCCTGCGTGGCATACCTTGCCACGACGGAGCCCGCCAGAGCCCACATGGCGTCCGCCCACGCCCAGCTCGTGGCGGCCTTTTCCAAAGATATGGCAGACGTGGATGGCGAAATGCTTGCCAAGTATGGAGCAATTGATGCCATGGAGCCCCTTCCCCAGGAGACTGTCGGGCGCGAGCTGGACATGGAGGCGGCGGCAGAGATCGACGAGCACCAGTCGTAGTAGTACTCTTTGTTTTATTTAATTAAGAGCGCCGGTCTTTAATTTGTTAGAGTAATATTTAGGTCAGCTAGCTTTATTTAATTGTTGAACTTGCTCGATTAAGAAGTTAGAATCCTTTGTGTACCCAAATTATGCAATGACGTGGATGACCACTGTAACCAGGGAAATTCGAACCAAAATTTTTGACATTCAAACTCAACACACACGGGTTAAGCTATCTGAATCGTTTGTGATGTTCACATATCATACACAGTTCTGAATAAGGGACCGTGTCTCATGACAATTTGTGCGCCAGTTTTTTGGCTGAAGCGATTCCAAAGTTTCGGCTTCCGCGGAAATATCTACCTCCCCGCCCCCTCCCCCTTACCAAAAGGCACATTTCCCCTCTTTCCGCTTTTCTTTCCAAGTTGAGACCTTCACTCCTTGCTTGTAGCGCCGCCGCCTCCTCGTTGGCGACCCTCCTTCACGCTCCTCGGCCTCGCCTATCCAGGTAGGTAATCCACACTCGACCCCCATCCTCCTCCTCCTCTTTCCACATCCCACATGCCCCTACCGCCGGTGCGAGCGCGACACCTTCCACCCAAATCACCGACCCCTCCACCAAATAAGCGCCGACCTAAGCCATGGTGCACGCAGTATAGCCAGGACCTCAAGGAGCATTTGGCAACGGAGAAGCAAATCACGGCCGCACATGAGGATGAGGTCGGGATGGCTGCCATTCGTGCCAACCCCCAGACCATGAAGGAGCACCTTGCCATTTGCTAGCTACGCCGGTTAAGCATGCTCGGTTTACCCGTTGCGTGTGCTGCTCCTGCCTTTCCTTCACAAATTCTAGTGAATTGTGCTATCTTATTTTACCATGCAATGTGTTGCTCTAGTGTATATGTTCTATATGTCGTGTAGTGTGGTGCTAACTTATTAACTGTTTTGTTAATTAGTTGTCGTCTTCAGTTAACTGTTTGGTTCAATTCTGCAAATGTGATGTTCAATTCTTCAGGCTGCAATTTTGCATTGTATTCCATGTGAGAAATAAATCAAATTTATCTTTACAAAATTGTGGGTGCATTCTGTTATTGTATACCATGTGAGGAATAAATTGAATTTGGCGGTAGTAAATACATGAGAAACAAATACAATTGCTACAATTGGCTGTAGTTAACTGTTTGGTTAACTGTCTCATCTTCTATTAGGAGTATGTTATATTGTGCAATGTGGTGCTCAGTTAATTTTTGGTTCATTTGTTGTGGTGTTTAGTTAAGTGCTTGGTTCAATTCTGCAATGCGATGTCCAATTGTCGTGGGTAGAATTTTGTATTGTTGTGCATGTGAGGAATAAATTGAATTTGGTTGCACTTAATACATGAGAAACATATACAAGTGCTATATTTCCTAGTTATTAATCATGCTTGGTGTGGGTAAATGGGTTTTCCCCGTGGCTTGAATTAATCTGATGAATCTGCAATGTGATTATTTTTCATCAACATATTTTACTGATAGCATGCGAACCCTTACTTAACCTGATCAGTAACTACCTTATATGTGTTGCAGGGAAACAATGGGAAGCACTGAGGTTTACAATCGAGGTTAGCACGTGCATGGTCCGTTGTCTAATAGCACATTATTGTGCAATTGCAGGAACCATTCTAATATTTAGGTTTTTAACAATTTGGTCTTGCACATAGAGGTCCTGCTGTTAGAGGTTTTGACCCACTGTTTGACCCTTTTTGCATATGGGGAAATGAGTTGTCCATGAATACCAGTCAAGTCAAGAAACAAAGAAAGATGGTTAGGATAAAGAAATTAGCGACAAAAAACAACAAGGTCTTTGTCTGCACAATGAAGAAGACATCAGTTCACTACATGATGGTACTAACTATTATACCTTGCCTTTTTAATTCATTTGCCCCATTTCCAATATAGAGAAGATATTTATGCACATCCTTGTTTTCAGGCCTTCCAAAGTAGTTCATTGATGATTACCTCTCAAACCACCTGTCTGGTCAGGATGCGAGGAAGGTATTCATACAACACCCACGGTTCAATATTGAAGTGTTCCTGAAGAGGACGAAGGATGGACAGTTAGTCATCCACAGGCACTGGCCTAAAGTTACAAAGACCTTCAACATCAATGAAGGCTCAATATTCGCCTTCTGCTTCAGCAGTTTTTCAGATGAGATACATCTGTCTATGTACCGTCTATGATGCTAATTTCGAAAGGTTATAGATGTTGCATGTGAAACTTGGTCCTGGTGTAGTTGTGTAATGGGGTAGCTGAGTGCTGAAACTATATGATGCTGTACTCTGATGTATTTCAATTATGAAAATGAAATATATTGTGTGCTTAATATGAACTGTCAATTAGATTAATAAATGGATTATGAATAATCAGATAATTAGCCTGCTAGTGGCGAGTTAGCCTGCTAATTGGGTTTTGCTATTGCAAACGGTTGTTGAAAAAATACCGTGGGCGATGACCACAGGGAACACACAGTTTCTAGGAATAAACCGTGTTGGATCAATGAACAATCACACACGACTTTCTCTTGAAAACTGTTTGTGTTAGGCCACCTTGCGCAAATGTTTACCACATGAAAACTGTGTGTGATTGACAACCTTTGCCACACATTTTCTTCCACGGACCGTGTGTGATATATTCAATAACGCAAGCGATTTAATGGGAAAAATTGTGTGTGATGTACCTGTGAACGGAAAAGTTTTCCTTCGAGCGACTGTGTGGGATGTACATACAAACGGAAACGCTTAGCGGGAACTGACTGTGTGGGATGTACTTGCGACCGGAAACAATTTTGCCGTATAATTGTATTTTTTAGCTCCACTATACGTATTTCCGTATTTGAGCGCTCGCCGGTCGCACACGACCTCATTTTGCCGAACGTGTGGGCCAGGAGGGCATATCCCCGACGGTTTCTGGGTTGTGTGGGAAGGACCCCCCTATCGCCCACACTCACTTGGAGACGGTTCCAAATGTCGTCGCGGAAAGGGGTTTTAAACCGTTTGTTTAGGAGCTCGCTGTACTAGTGATTTCATAATTGAAATACATTAGAGTGCAACATGATATAGCTTCAGCACTCAGCTACCCCATTACACAACTGCACCAGCAACAAGTTTCACATGCAACATCTAGAACCTTTCGAAATTAGCATCATAGACAGTACATAGAGAGATGCATCTCATCTGGAAACTGCTGAAGCGGAAGGAGAATATTGAGCCTTCATTCATGTTGAAGGTCTTTGCAACTTTAGGCCATTGGCTGTGGATGATTGACCGTCCATCCTTCGACCTCTTCAGGAACACTTCAATATTGAACCGTGGGTGTTGTATGAAAACTTTCCTCGCCTCCTGACCACAGAGGTGGTTTGAGAGGTAATCATCAGTGAAGCCTGAAAACAAGGATGTGCATAAATATCTTCTCTATATTGGAAATGGGGCAAAGGAATACAAAAAGGCAAGGTATAATGTTAGTACCATCTTGTAAACCTCAGTGCTTCCCATTGTTTCCCTGCAACACATATAAGGTAGTTAGTCATCAGGTTAAGTAAGGGTTCACATGCTAACAGTAAAATATGTTGATGGTAAATAAGCACATTGCAGATTCATCAGATTAATTAAAGCTACATGGAAAACCCATTTATCCAAACGAAGCATGATTAAGAACTAGGAAATATAGCACTTGTATATGTTTCTCATGTATTAAGTGCAGCCAAATTTGATTTATTCCTCACATGGTATACAATAACAGAATGCAGTTGTCGACGTTCTGGGAATGGGGGTCCCCAGACTTGCCTGCCTGCGGCCCACGGTGTGGCTCCACTTGCGGCCCAGTACGGCTCGTCTTCACCAACAAACGCTCAAGACCCACACGAGGGGCCAAGCTTCGCGAGGCGGACGACACAAGACCTCCTTCGCGGGGCGGAGAGGTCAAGGCAAGGCAAACCTCATGAGGTTCCTACGATGTCAGCCATGATAATCAAGGCCAGGCGGGCGCCAGTGCGCGCAGTGTCCTCGTTTCCTCTTTGGTGCTAAGGAGGCAAGTGCAGGCGCGGAGTACCAAGGCATCAGCCAAAGGTTTCCATGTCGGTGCAACGAGACCAAGACCAGCAGGACGGCAGTACGAAGGTCACTGTCGAGCCCAAGACGGCGTCACCACCAGAGCCTTTGGCAGGCGAAGACCACCTTTAGTCAGGATAGCTTGTACTAGTTGCGCCCCTTCAAATTGGCCGTTGTTTCCCGTTCAATATTTGGGAAGAGGACCAGGGCCTCTATAAATAGGACTAGCCACTGCAGTAGGAGGGGACGGATCTCGTTCTCACCTTGGACGGATTCAGACCATCCTCATCCACACACCCACCAAGCACAAGAACACCTCGCCTCAGCAGTGTTCGAACCTCAAGGGTTTTGCCGGAACCCGAAATCCGACATTTGGCGCGCCAGGTAGGGGTGCGCCAGAGCTTTCCTTCCACCGATTGATCCGCCGACACTCTGCAGCTCCGATGTCCGGCGACCCGAGGACCAACGCCGACCACTGGGTAGCTTGGCCAGCCAGGGCGACACACCCAGGCAGCGCGCGCACCGCCAAACGCCGCGGGGCGTAGGAGGCGCGGTCACACGCCATCCGCCCTCACTCCGCGGCAAGCGCGGGCAGCCGCAATGGCCTCAAGCCACGCTGCGGCCACGGCACCGCACACCAGACGGGAACAAGCAAACATGAGGGCCGTGCTCACGATGGCACGGGAGTTGCTACGCTGCCGGCTAATGGAGAGCGGCCGAGATGCATTGCTGGAGCGCGTCGCCGAGCTCCTGGACGCCGCGGCCTCGGGAGCACCACCCTTCTGCTCCCTGCTTGCACCTCAGGCCGCAGCCGGATCGCATGGCGGGCCTCGCCGCGCTCGCGTGCGACCGGGCGCACCCTTGGGCTTCATCGACACCGGCGTGACCAATGGCACCGGACGCCCAATCGCACCCGCGCCACCCCCAATGAGCGCGGGTACGAGCATTGCCGGCTATGGCCCCGCGGGATGCCACCCTACCATCCTCAGGGCGGCGCGCTGGGCCGGGCGACATGGAGCGCGGGGCACTACGGCGATGTCTTCGAGGCGACGGCCTCGGAGGCCTACGTGCCCCGCATGGTGGACCAGGAGTACGCGCTGGAAGATGACCCCAACTCGTTCCTCGAGCCGGGCTGGGAGGAGGAGGCGCTAGAAGCTGAGACCTTCCAGGAGCCTCCCGAGAGCCTCACCAACCGCGCCGGCGACAACAGCTACATGGTACCACTAGTCTCTCAGGAGCAAGCTTACACTAACCATGGGTCGCAGGAGGATCAGGTCGCAGCAGCGGATGGCGGCTCCAGCTCGACAGCCTCCCTTCCGCCAGGAGAAGCGCACTGGGGGCTGCAGGAGAGGGGCCGGGAGCCAGGCCCCTCCCCGCGCCGCACGGAGCAAGGCGTCCCCCGGAGGTAGGCCCTCTGCCGGGGAGGCGCTAGAGAGCCTTCCCCCAGCAGAGGACTCGTGGTCGCCGAGGGCGCCGGTGGCATCCTCTTTGCCCCTTGGTGACATCCTGGTTTCCGGACGCCCCCAATGGTGGTCGAGGGCGGCGCAAGGCGGGGCCCTCGTCTAGCGATATGAAGTAAGGCTCGCGCCTGTGAAGGTCTCCGCTCGTGACACTCTCACGTAATAATGAGTGGGGCTGTACATGCCCCGGAGTCTCAGGAGTGCCGCCCTCAGGCCTCGGGGGCTGCCTCCCATGTCCAAGTGGCAGCACTTATCTCCGTGCTGGTGAGAAGACAAGAAGACTAGACTAGGCGCCGGACGCGGCCATTTGCTTTTAACCTCTTTTTTGTAGCCTTGCCTTCTGGCTTTGGATTTAAGTTGGAGTTGAATTTTCATTGATGTGCGTGGGGGGTGCTTTTTCTCGTTTGTGCGATTTCTTGCAATCTGGTTCCTGCCTTAATACAGAGTTTGTGCCTGCTGCCTCCTCCTCGCGAGCCCCTCATGAGCGAGGCTGGGCATAGCACGTGAGCGCTGCACGCATGCCCTGCCATGACCGGCGCTTGCTTCTCGCGAGGCCCCCTTGGACGAATCGGCAGGCTCCTCAGAGGCTCCTCAGAAACTCGCGACCTCACGAGCCGGTCCGGGACCTGTTCTGGCTAAGGTAAATCACAACAACGAACTCGCCGCAGGACTCACGGGTTCATGAAGACATATATTCAGCTTGGCCTAAAAGATAGAGACAGTAATCTGTTTGCATGAGGGGCACCCCCTCCCAAAATGCTCTTACAACCTCTAGGGCCACGCCCGTGCTTTTGCACGCAGGATAAACAATAGGGAAGCACGGGTTCAATTGGACATGTCGCTCGCGGCGTCCCTCGGGTCGCCTTCGGACGCGTTGCTAGCATCGCTGGCATCACCATCGACGTCACCAGCGCCGCCCTCGCCGTCGTCAACCACATCGCCTTCATCCGCCGCGACCACCACTGCATCGTCATCAGAAGCAATGGCCCTGACCAGCGCATCCACGTTGTCTTCCACCCATCGCGCCAGATCACCCCGGATGGCCTCGGGCACGGGGGCAATGGTGGCGTCAAAATCGAAGTTGGGGTAGGTGTTTTGAAGATGGCTGAAGACACGGGAGAACGCGCGCCCGAGCAGGCCGTGGCTCCTCTCTTCAACAAGCTGGCGAGCTCTCTCGGAATGACTCTCCAGGCGCTTCACCACGTCGGTGAAGAAGCGGAGGTGGCTGGCATAGTCGTTCGCGTGGGGATGAGGGGCATTTTCGTTGCAGATGTGGCCCAGCGCTGCGTTGGCCCTGCTCATGAGGCCCTCAAGCATGGGGGCGTGCACGCGCTCCAGCGTCCGCCGTTGAAGCACTTCCTCCCTGTTCTGCTGCGTGATGGACTCGGCGTTGGCGACCCGCTGCTGAAGAGGAAGCAGCTTGGCGTGGGCGGAGGCCAGCTCGGCCTGCGCCAAGACCAGGGCGGCAGCGGCGGCCTCCTCGCGCCGTTTCAACTCAGTTATCCTGGACTTGAGGGCAGCGGTCCTGCCCACAGCCTCGGCCTCTACGAGCTTCAGCTTCAGGTCGTACCTGCTCACAAGATCCGCGCGAGCCTCGGCCACGCGGCGGTCGATATCCTCCTAGACCCGGGCCTCGCACGCACCGACGACATTCTCCGCTAGAGCAACCTGGCGCTCCCTCGTCTCCAACCGCTCAAGCTCGAGGTTGCGCTCCATGGCTTCCAGCGCCAGCGCTTCCTCGCGCTTCAGGATCTCTTCCTCCTCGGCAGGCGTCCCTCTCATCGACGCGAGGGCGGCTTGGCACGCCTCCACCTGGCGCACCAAGGAGGCGCTCCAGGCCTGGAGCTCCCACGCGCGTTTCTCTGCGATCTCGCGGTGGCGGTCGATTCTCGGGCTTCTTCCAAGGCTCGGGAGCAGGCCTCGCGCGAGGTCGCAAGAGATGCCTCGGCCTTCGCATTGTCAAGCTCGCGCTGGTGGCGCGCGAGGTTGATGGCCACCTTCAGCTTGTGCCACTCCTCCATCAACCGAAGACCCTCAGCTTCGAGGCGCGCGTCTACGTCCGCAAGTTCCCCGCCGAGCCGGTTCATCGCGCCCATCGCCTCCTGGAAAAGCTCGTGGCGGATGACGCTTCGTTTGTATGCAACGGGGTCCGAAGCATACAAACGAAGTGCGCGACCGATTCTGTCCTCCACCACGGGAGTTGCCGACGGGGTCTGAAGCGGCTCGCCCCCATTTATCCAAACCAAGCATGATTAAGAACTAGGAAATATAGCACTTGTATATGTTTCTCATGTATTAAGTGCAGCCAAATTTGATTTATTCCTCACATGGTATACAATAACAGAATGCAGTTGTCGACGTTCTGGGAATGGGGGTCCCCAGACTTGCCTGCCTGCGGCCCACGGCGTGGCTCCACTCGCGGCCCAGTACGGCCCGTCTTCACCAACAAATGCTCAAGACCCTCGCGAGGGGCCAAGCCTCGCGAGGCAGACGACACAAGACCTCCTCGGGAGTGGCCTCACCAGGATGGCTCGCGAGGGGCGGAGAGGTCAAGGTAAGGCAAACCTCACGAGGTTCCTACGATGTCAGCCATGACGATCAAGGCCAGGAGGTCGCCAGCGCGCGCAGTGTCCTCGTTTCCTCTTTGGTGCTAAGGAGGCAAGCGCAGGCGCGGAGTACCAAGGCATCAGCCAAAGGTTTCCATATCGGTGCAACAAGACCAAGACCAGCATGACGGCAGTACGAAAGTCACCGTGGAGCCCAAGACGGCGTCACCACCAGAGCCTTTGGCAGGCGAAGACCACCTTTAGTCAGGATAGCTTGTACTAGCTGTCCCCCTTCAAATTGCCCGTTGTGGCATCCCTTCCCGCTCAATATTTGGGAAGAGGACCAGGGCCTCTATAAATAGGACTAGCCACCGCAGTAGGAGGGGACGGATCTCGTTCTCACCTTGGACAGATTCAAATCATCCTCACCCTCACACCCACCAAGCACAAGAACACCTCGCCTCAGGAGGCTGTTCTTCCCCTTGTACTGTTCATCCTTAGCCCAAGAGGCAATCCACCACACCACACTGGAGTAGGGTATTACACCACAACGGTGGCCCGAACCAGTATAAATCTCATGTCTCTTGTGTTGCGAGTTCGTCGAGCTAGGATTTGAGATCGCGGTGCGGCCGAGGGCGTGATTAGGTAGGGGGAATCTTCATGCGCACCCCAGTGTTCGAACCTCAAGGGTTTTGCCGGAACCCGAAATCCGACAGCAGCCACAGCAATTGAACATCGCATTCCAGAATTGAACCAAGCAGTTAACTAAACACCACAACAGATGAACCAAACGTTAACTGAGCACCACATTGCACAATATAACATACTCCTAATAGAAGATCAGACAGTTAACCAAAAACCAAGCATGCTTAACAACTTGGAAATATAGCAATTGTATTTGTTTCTCATGTATTTAGTACAGCCAAATTCGATTTGTTCCTCACATGGTATACAATAAGAGAATGCAGCCACAACAATTGAACATCGCATTGCAGAATTGAACCAAGCAGTTAACTAAACATCACAACAAATGAACCAAACGTTAACTGAGCACCACATTGCACAATATAACATACTCCTAATAGAAGATCAGACAGTTAACCAAACCA
>NC_057799.1:462323834-462346146 GCF_018294505.1 Triticum aestivum
CCACAACAAATGAACCAAACGTTAACTGAGCACCACATTGCACAATATAACATACTCCTAATAGAAGATCAGACAGTTAACCAAACCAAGCATGCTTAACAACTTGGAAATATAGCAATTGTATTTGTTTCTCATGTATTTAGTACAGCCAAATTCGATTTATTCCTCACATGGTATACAATAACAGAATGCAGCCACAACAATTGAACATCGCATTGCAGAATTGAACCAAGCAGTTAACTAAACACCACAACAAGTGAACCAAGCCACAACAAATGAACCAAGCAGTTAAGTAAACACTAATTAAACAATATAACATACTCCTAATAGAAGATCAGACAGTTAACCAAACCAAGCATGCTTAACAAGTTGGAAATATTGCACCCTGAAGAATTGAACATCACATTTGCAGAATTGAACCAAGCAGTTAATTGAACACCACATTGCACGACATATAGAACATATACACTATAGCAAAAGACTGCATGGTGAAAGTAGATAGCACAATTCACTAGAATTTGTTAAGGAAAGGCAGTAGCTAGCAAACTGAACATGGGTCCTTATAATGAGCTAATAAGACAAGCTACTCCTCATTGTCGGAGATATCAATGATGATTGGCCCTTGGACATGGAAGAGGGTGAGGCCTCCGCACGGTGGGTGCCCTTGTTGCAGTGGTGAGTTGCCTGAGCCGCTCCGGGCACCAATCTTCTGGCTCTCGATATGAGGTAAGCACGTGCACGCTGAGAAGACACCTCGTAGTCTTCGTCGAAGGCACCGACGGTGGCCTCGAGAAAAAGCCACGAACTATCGTTTAAAGCAGCCAACCGCGACGCGGCGTCGGTGCGCGAGGCGTCAATGGTGGCCTCGATGGCGAGGTGCTCCTCCAAGATCTGGGGGTCGGCACGAATGGCAGCCATCGCGACCTCATCCGCGCGTGCGGCCGTGATTTGCTTCTCCGCTGCCAAATGCTCCTTCAGGTCCTGGCTATACTGCGTGCACCATGGCTTAGGCCAGTGCTTATTTGGTGGAGGGGTCGGTGATTTGGGTGGAAGGTGTCGCACTCGCACCGGCGGTCGGGCATGTGGGATGTGGAAGGAGGAGGAGGATGGGGGTCGGGTGTGGATTACCTGCCTGGATAGGCGAGGCCGAGCAGCGTGAAGGAGGGTCGCCGGCGAGGAGGCGACGGTGCTGCAAGCAAGGAGTGAAGGTTTCAACTTGGAAAGGAAGGCGAAAAGGAGGGAATGTGGCTTTTGGTAAGGGGGAGGGGGCGGTGAGGTAGATATTTCCGCGGAAGCCAAAAATTTGGAATCGCTTCAGACAAAAAACTGGCACCCAAAATGTCATCGAACGCGGTCCCTTATTCAGACACAGTCCGAAGATATTTTGTGCTGCATCTCACATGGTTGGTTATGATAAACTGTGTGGGATCTACTTGATTTTTGGTCTTGATTTGAATTACATAATGGGGTCATAGCGGCCATGGACGGTGTTTGAATTGCTAGACCTATTATCTGAAGTGATCATAAAAGAATTGGAATTATTCAGGGTTCATTTGGACATTTTTATGCATTAAGTGAGTTTTCAATGCATTCATGTGCATAATTCAAATTTGAACTACATGCACATACTCCAGTGCATATAAATTCGTTGAAAAATCAAATCTTTGTCCTTGGGTGCATGCTTAGGTCCCACGCAAGAAATTGGAATGAATTTCAAACACCATGGCACCGTTGATTGCCGGCAAAACATTGAGATGCCTGGTTTTTAAATTCTAGTAAATCCAAAACTCGTCTGAAATTCATGAAACTTGGCATGCTATCGTGGAGCGCCTCAACATGTCGTGGTACAAATTTTGTCCCATTTGGGGTAGGTTTGGGTATATGCTTCTCACAAACCGGAGCTTCTCACAACAAGCATGATGGTTTTCGGTAGGGAACGTCCCACCTTTCGGGACAAAAAGATATCCATTGCCTCTTATTTATTTCAAGTTTTTTCTCGTTTCAACATAGAACAACAGAAGTGTTGTGTGAATTTTTGTGATTTTCCGGGGTTCGTTTTGACATTTTTATGCATTAACTGAGTTCTCAATGCATTTATATGCATAATTCAAATTTGAACTACATGTGCATGCTCGAGTGCATATAAATTGGTTGAAAAATCAAATCTCTGTCCTTGGGTGCATGCTTAGGTCCCATGCAAGAAATGGGAATGAATTTCAAACACCATGGCACCGTTGATTGCCGGCAAAACATTGAGATGCCTGCTTCTAAAATTCTAGTAAATCCAAAACTCGTCAGAAATTCATGAAACTCGGCATGCTATCATGGAGCGGCATCAACATGTCGTGGTACTATTTTTGTCCCATTTGGTGCACGTTTGGGTATATGCTTCACACAAACCGGAGCTTCTCACAACAAGCATGATGATTTTCGGTAGGTAACGTCCCATCATTGGGGACGAAACGATATCCATTGCCTCTTATTGCTTTCAAGTTTTTTTCTCGTGTCAACATAGAACAACAGAAGTGTTGTGTGAATTTTTGTGATTTTTCGTGGTTCGTTTGGACATTTTTATGCATTAACTAACTTTTCAAATCATTTATGTGCATAATTCAAATTTGAACTACATGCGCATCCTCCAGTGCATACAAATTGGTTGAAAAATGAAATCTGTGTCCTTGGGAGCATGCTTAGGTCCAATGCAAGAAATGGGAATGAATTTCAAACACCAGGGCACCGTTGATTGCCGCCAAAACATTGAGATGCCTGGTTTTGAAATTTTAGTAATCCAAAACACTACTGAAATTCATGAAACTTGGCATGCTATCATGGAGCGGCATCAACATGCCATGGTACAAATTTTATCCCATTTGGGGCAGGTTTGGGTATATGCTTCTCACAAACCGGAGCTTCTCACAACAAGCATGATGGTTTTTGGTAGGGAATGTCCCACCTTTGGGGACGAAACGATATCCGTTGCCTCTTATTGCTTTCAAGTTTTTTTCTCGTGTCAACATAGAACAACAAGAGTGTTGTGTGAATTTTTGTGATTTTTCATGGTTCGTTTGGACATTTTTATGCATTAACTGAGTTTTGAATGCATTTATGTGCATAATTCAAATTTGAACTACATGCGCATGCTCCAGTGCAGATAAATTGATTGAAAAATCAAATCTGTATCCTTGGGTGCATGCTTAGGTCCCATGCAAGAAATGGGAATGAATTTCAAACACCATGGCACCGTTGATTGCCGGCAAAACATTGAGATGCCTGGTTTATCAAATTCTAGTAAATCCAAAACTCGTCTGAAATTCATGAAACTTGGCATGCTATCATGGAGCGGCATCAACATGTCGTGGTACAATTTTTGTCCCATTTGGGGCAGGTTTGGGTATTTGCTTCTCAGAAACCGGAGCTTCTCACAACAAGCATGATGGTTTTCGGTAGGTAACGTCCCACCTTTGGGGACGAAACGATATCCATTGCCTCTTATTGCCTTCATGTTTTTTTCTTGGGTCAACATAGAACAATAGAAGTGTTGTGTGAATTTTTGTGATTTTTCGGGGTTCGTTTGGAGATTTTTATACATTAACTGAGTTTTCAATTCATTTATGTGCATAATTCAAATTTGAACTACATGTGCATGCTCCAGTGCATATAAATTGGATGAAAAATGAAATCTGTGTCCTTGGGTGCATGCTTAGGTCCAATGCAAGAAATGGGAATGAATTTCAAACACCAGGGCACCGTTGATTGCCGGCAAAACATTGAGATGCCTGGTTTTTAATTTCTAGTAATCCAAAACTCGTCTGAAATTCATGAAACTTGGCATGCTATCATGGAGCGGCATCAACATGCCATGGTACAAATTTTATCCCATTTGGGGTAGGTCTGGGTATATGCTTCTCACAAACCGGAGCTTCTCACAACAAGCATGATGGTTTTTGGTAGGGAACGTCCCACCTTTGCGGACATAACGATATCCATTGCCCCTTATTGCTTTCAAGTTTTTTTTCTCGTGTCAACATAGAACAACAGGAGTGTTGTGTGAATTTTTGTGATTTTTCGGGGTTCATTTGGACATTTTTATGCATTAACTGAGTTTTCAATGCATTTATGTGCATAATTCAAATTTGAACTACATGCGCATGCTCCAGTGCAGATAAATTGGTTGAAAAATCAAATCTGTATCCTTGGGTGCATGCTTAGGTCCCATGCAAGAAATGGGAATGAATTTCAAACACCATGGCACCGTCGAATGCCGGCAAAACATTGAAGATGCCTGGTTTTTAAAATCTTGTAAATCCAAAACTCGTCTGAAATTCATGAAACTTGGCATGCTATCATGGAGCGGCATCAACATGTCGTGGTACAATTTTTGTCCCATTTGGGGCAGGTTTGGGTATATGCTTCTCACAAACCGGAGCTTCTCACAACAAGCATGATGGTTTTCGGTAGGTAACGTCCCACCTTTGGGGAAGAAACGAAATCCATTGCCTCTTATTGCTTTCAAGTTTTTTCTCATGTCAACATAGAACAACAGAAGTGTTGTGTGAATTTTTGTCATTTTTTAGTGTTCGTTTGGACATTTTTATGCATTAACTGAGTTTTCAAATCATTTATGTGCATAATTCAAATTTGAACTACATGCACATGCTCCAGTGCATATAAATTGGTTGAAAAACGAAATCAGTGTCCTTGGGTGCATGCTTAGGTCCAATGCAAGAAATGGGAATGAATTTCAAACACCAGGGCACCGTTGATTGCCGGCAAAGCATTGAGATGCCTGGTTCTTAAATTCTAGTAATCCAAAACTTGTCTGAAATTCATGAAACTTGGCATGCTATCATGGAGCGGCATCAACATGTCGTGGTACAATTTTTGTCCCATTTGGGGCAGGTTTGGGTATATGCTTCTCACAAACCGGAGCTTCTCACAACAAGCATGATGGTTTTTGATAGGTAACGTCCCACCTTTGGGGACGAAATGATATCCATTGCCTCTTAATTCTTTCAAGTTTTTTTCTCGTGTCAACATAGAACAAAAGAAGTGTTGTGTGAATTTTTGTGATTTTTCGGGGTTTGTTTGGACATTTTTACGCATTAACTGAGTTTTCAATTCATTTATGTGCATAATTCAAATTTGAACTACATGCGCATGCACCAGTGCATATAAATTGGTTCAAAAATGAAATCTGTGTCCTTGGGTGCATTCTTAGGTCCAATGCAAGAAATGGGAATGAATTTCAAACACCAGGGCACCGTTGTTTGCTGGCAAAACATTGAGATGCCTGGTTCTCAAATTCTAGTAATCCAAAACTCGTCTGAAATTCATGAAACTTGGCATGCTATCATGGAGCGGCATGAACATGCCATGGTACAAATTTTATCCCATTTGGGGCAGGTTTGGGTATATGCTTCTCACAAACCGGAGCTTCTCACAACAAGCATGATGGTTTTTGGTAGGGAACGTCCCACCTTTGGGGACATAACGATATCCATTGCCTCCTATTGCTTTCAAGTTTTTTTCTCGTGTCAACATAGAACAACAGGAGTGTTGTGTGAATTTTTGTGATTTTTCGGGGTTCGTTTGGACATTTTTATGCATTAACTGAGTTTTCAATGCATTTATGTGCATAATTCAAATTTGAACTACATGCGCATGCTGCAGTGCAGATAAATTGGTTGAAAAATCAAATGTGTATCCTTGGGTGCATGCTTAGGTCCCATGCAAGAAATGGGAATGAATTTCAAACACCATGGCACCGTCAATTGCCGGCAAAACATTGAGATGCCTGGTTTTTAAAATCTAGTAAATCCAAAACTCGTCTGAAATTCATGAAACTTGGAATGCTATCATGGAGCGGCATCAACATGTCGTGGTACAATTTTTGTCCCATTTGGGGCAGGTTTGGGTATATGCTTCTCACAAACCGGAGCTTCTCACAACAAGCATGATGGTTTTCGGTAGGTAACGTCCCACCTTTGGGGACGAAACGATATCCATTGCCTCTTATTGCTTTCAAGTTTTTTTCTCATGTCAACATAGAACAACAGAAGTGTTGTGTGAATTTTTGTCATTTTTCAGTGTTCGTTTGGACATTTTTATGCATTAACTAAGTTTTCAATTCATTTATGTGCATAATTCAAATTTGAACTACATGCGCATGCTCTAGTGCATATAAATTCGTTGAAAAACGAAATCTGTGTCCTTGGGTGCATGCTTCGGTCCATTGCAAGAAATGGGAATGAATTTCAAACACCAGGGCGCCGTTGATTGCCGGCAAAACATTGAGATGCCTGGTTCTTAAATTCTAGTAATCCAAAACTCGTCTGAAATTCATGAAACTTGGCATGCTATCATGGAGCGGCACCAACATGTCGTGGTACAATTTTTGTCCCATTTGGGGCAGGTTTGGGTATATGCTTATCACAAACCGGAGCTTCTCACAACAAGCATGATGGTTTTCGATAGGTAACGTCCCACCTTTGGGGACGAAACGATATCCATTACCTCTTATTGCTTTCAAGTTTTTTTCTCGTGTCAACATAGAACAAAAGAAGTGTTGTGTGAATTTTTGTGATTTTTCGGGGTTTGTTTGGACATTTTTATGCATTAACTGAGTTTTCAATTCATTTATGTGCATAATTCAAATTTGAACTACATGCGCACGCACTGGTGCATATAAATTGGTTCAAAATGAAATCTGTGCCCTTGGGTGCATGCTTAGGTCCAATGCAAGAAATGGGAATGAATTTCAAACACCAGGGCACCGTTGATTGCTGGCAAAACATTGAGATGCCTGGTTTTTAAATTCTAGTAATCCAAATCTCGTCTGAAATCATGAAACTTGGCATGCTATCATGGAGCGGCATGAACATGCCATGGTACAAATTTTATCCCATTTGGGGCACGTTTGGGTGTATGCTTCTCACAAACCGGAGCTTCTCACAACAAGCATGATGGTTTTTGGTAGGGAATGTCCCACCTCTGGGGACGAAACGATATCCATTGCCTGTTATTGCTTTCAAGTTTTTTTCTCGTGTCAACATAGAACAACAGGAGTATTGTGTGAATTTTTGTGATTTTTCGGGGTTCGTTTGGACATTTTTATGCATTAACTGAGTTTTGAATGCATTTATGTGCATAATTAAAATTTGAACTACATGCGCATGCTCTAGTGCAGATAAATTGGTTGAAAAATCAAATCTGTATCCTTGGGTGCATGCTTAGGTCCCATGCAAGAAATGGGAATGAATTTCAAACACCATGGCACCGTTGATTGCCGGCAAAACATTGAGATGCCTGGTTTTTAAATTCTAGTAAATCCAAAACTCATCCGAAATTCATGAAACTTGGCATGCTATCATGGAGTGGCATCAACATGTCGTGGTACAATTTTTGTCCCATTTGGGGCAGGTTTGGGTATATGCTTCTCAGAAACTGGAGCTTCTCACAACAAGCATGATGGTTTTCGGTAGGTAACGTCCCTCCTTTGGGGACGAAACGATATCCATTGCCTCTTATTGCTTTCAATTTTTTTCTCGTGTCAACATAGAACAACAGAAGTGGTGTGTGAATTTTTGTGATTTTTCGGGGTTCGTTTGGACATTTTTATGCATTAACTGAGTTTTCTATTCGTTTATGTGCATAATTCAAATTTGAACTACATGCGCATGCTCCAGTGCATATAAATTGGTTGAAAAATGAAATCTGTGTCCTTGGGTGCATGCTTAGGTCCAATGCAAGAAATGGGAATGAATTTCAAACACCAGGCCACCGTTGATTGCCGGGAAAATATTGAGATGCCTGGTTTTTAAATTCTAGTAATCCAAAACTCGTGTGAAATTCATGAAACTTGGCATGCTATCATGGAGCGGCATCAACATGCCATGGTACAAATTTTATCCCATTTGGGGCAGGTTTGGGTATATGCTTCTCACAAACCGGAGCTTCTCACAACAAGCATGATGGTTTTTGGTAGGGAACGTCCCACCTTTGGGGACGAAACGATATCCATTGCCTCTTATTGCTTTCAAGTTTTTTTCTTGTGTCAACGTAGAACAAGAGGAGTGTTGTGTGAATTTTTGTGATTTTTCGGGGTTCGTTTGGACATTTTTATGCATTAACTGAGTTTTGAATGCATTTATGTGCATAATTCAAATTTGAACTACATGCGCATGCTCCAGTGCAGATAAATTGGTTGAAAAATCAAATCTGTATCCTTGGGTTCATGCTTAGGTCCCATGCAAGAAATGGGAATGAATTTCAAACACCATGGCGCCGTCGATTGCCGGCAAAACATTGAGATGCCTGGTTTTTAAATTCTAGTAAATCCAAAACTCGTCTGAAATTCATGAAACTTGGCATGCTATCATGGAGCGGCATCAACATGTCGTGGTACAATTTTTTTCCCATTTGGGGCAGGTTTGAGTATATGCTTCTCAGAAACCGGAGCTTCTCACAACAAGCATGATGGTTTTCGGTAGGTAGCGTCCCCCCTTTGGGGACGAAACGATATCCATTACCTCTTATTGCTTTCAAGTTTTTTTCTCGTGTCAACATAGAACAACAGAAGTGTTGTGTGAATTTTTGTGATTTTTCGGGGTTCGTTTGGACATTTTTATGCATTAACTGAGTTTTCAATTCATTTATGTGCATAATTCAAATTTGAACTACATGCGCATGCTCCAGTGCATATAAATTGGTTGAAAAATGAAATCTGTGTCCTTGGGTGCATGCTTAGGTCCAATGCAAGAAATGGGAATGAATTTCAAAGACCAGGGCACCGTTGATTGCCGGCAAAACAATGAGATGCATGGTTTTTAAATTCTAGTAAATCCAAAACTCGTCTGAAATTCATGAAACTTGGCATGCTATCATGGAAGGGCACCCGACATGCTGTGGTATTTTTCGTGTCCATTTTGAGAGAAGGCACACTCGAATAATGACATCCAACAAAGGCATTTTGAAAAAGTAGCTGCCACTTTAATATCTCAAATGTTTGTATAATTCAAACCGTGTGCGTTCGGTTAACCATTCACGTGACGCCATGTGTATTGGTTTTAATGGCTATAGGAGGTGCCATGCGGACAGCTGCTTGACTGAACGGGAGGCGTGCGAGCGCAGTTCGGTGCGCAGGCTCACCAGGAAGCGTACAAGTTGTTCAACGCAGGATCTGTGCATCTCTTCAACGCAAACGGTTCAGATTACGATATGCAAATTAAAGCTAGACTTCGGCACTAAGCCAAGAGACACTGCGATTTGTCAATATATGCAGCTAAAAATCAATATCACTATCTATTTTTTGCAACTAAAATTCAGTAATTAAGCATAGATTTCATTCATACTAGAGATTAAGAAGTCGTTCTCACCGGGAAGCGAGATAGCTTTGGACCGCCGCCCGCCTCACTCCCACTGGTCTATATTAGTGACGCCGCCGAGCGGCCGCACCCCCCATCCTCGCCACACAAACAATTCCTCTTTCTCCGCCTGCATCCTCGACGCCGCTCTGAGTCCCCAAAGCCGTCAGTGTACGAGGATGCCGCCGAAGCACCCCATCGGAGGGAGTGGCGACGCCGGGGCTGTTGAAGCACTGGAGCACGGCGGGAATATGGAGACAAAGGTTCTCATCCCCGCCGATGAGGTCTTGAACGAGCCTGTCAACAAGCGGAGGCGGGACGAGAAAGAACCACAAGCTACTCCAGCAAGCCTAGGCTTCATCAACAACCTCCTCGATGATATGTTGATAGTCATCATATCCCTCCTCCCAATCAGAAATCGGGCGAGGACAGCCGCAGTTTCCCAGCGGTGGCGCACCCTATGGCTCCGCACCCCTGTCGACCTCGTCCACGCCCACAAGCTCTGCCATGGCTATCGCCAAAGCTTGGATGCGTTCTCCCAGATCCTGGCAGTCACCATGGCCCAATCAAAGGCCTTATTGCGGGCAGGTTCTAATCCAATGGCAGGGAGCGAGCTAAGCTTGACGAGTGGTTCCGATCCCGCGCCATAGATTAGCTCGAGAAGCTAAGTTATAATGATGGGCATATGAGCTTTCTGCCAATGTCCGCGCTCCGCTTCGCGCCCATGCTGCGCCTCGCCAATTTCATGAACTGCCATCCCCCCCTTAATGACGCGCCCGCTCTTTTTGTACCCCGACAGAAGCACCTCGAGCTCGTCGTCGTGTGCATCCCAAAGGATGACATGGAGCGCCTGCTCCGCGGCTGTACTACACTCGAGTTCCTTCGTCTTCAGGCGATGAATTGGTCGAGTACCTTGCACATCACCTCCAGGACTCTCCACACTATTTATGCGTGTTGCTGGTGCTACAACGAGAGATCACAAAAGGTGGACCACAATATGGTCATCCGAGACATACCTTCACTTGAGAGATTACTTGTAGTTGATCAACAAGGTCCAACAAGAATCAATGTCATTTCTGCGCCGAAATTGAAAGTGGTGGGCTACTCGTCTATCAAATACTACAACTTTCAGGTACAACAGTCGCCTTATATACCTCTCCTTCTTAATATCAACGTTATTTCTAGTTTTGAAGATGTATGTTCGTCTGTCATCCAGCGAAGCTTCACCCAGACTCTGGGCACAGTGAAGGTCTTGGCACTAGAATCTGTCGTCCCCAACCTGGACCAAGTTTTCAGTTGCCTGAGATGCTTTCCGTGCCTGAAGAAGCTGTATATCGAGGTGATGTTCCTTTCCTGTTAAATGTTAACCATAAGGGAGTTCAATTTTTTGCACCTTTTCCCAAGTTTAGAATGACTATGTACTACGATTTCTGAAGGAATTTTGGAGGATTTTAGGACATACACCCCCACCCCATATTGGTTGCTTCATTCATATGGTTACAATCGTCCATAAGCATTTCTCCTTTGGATTCATCAGTACTAGTTTTCTTAGGGAATTGTTCATCCAATCCAACCTCTTGTGAAGAAGGCTACGTGTTTCTAGATTGTAATCAAATTAATGCCCATGTTAATCATGAAAGAACGAAGATGGTACGTTGGTGCATTTTACAAATCCTACAAACCAAATGGGCGTGTAGCAGTGTTCAAAACTGCATGTAGGCACTAACATGTTCTCTTCTTTTGCAGTGCATATTAGGCCCGGTGGAAGATGTTGATAACGATAATCACATCGAATGCCTGGATCTGCATCTCGCAAATATTACTTTGAACTCCTACCGAGGGACCCCACCGGAGATTACACTCACCATGTTCTTTCTTGCCAGAGCAAAGGTGCTGAGGGTACTGAGGTTGAACACGCATTTAATTAGGAAAGATCAATGGTATGATTATCAGAGGCGGCTGGTACTGCGGAATGGAAGTGCCTCCAAAAATGCCAAACTTCCTATTGGAAGATGAAAGTGCTAGTTATCGACTAGAGGGGGGTGAATAGGCGATTTTTATGGAAGTCTTCAAAACACGGGGGCTTTGAAGACAAACGATAGAAATGAACCTATTGACATGCAGCGGAAGGTAGACTACACTAGACAAGCCATAGTCAAGTAAGTAATGAAGTGAAAGCATGAAGACTATTAGCAGCTAGGTAGTACAGATCAAGATGGAAGATAGTATGAAGCCAAACAACAATAGTCGTCACACAGTGAAGTCAAGCAGATCAGGCAAGCATGCAAATGACTTCACAAAGACTAGCTGTAAATAAGTGAGGGAGGAGATCGAACTAGTTGCTTGGTGAGGACAAGGATTTGTTGGACCAGTTCCAGTTGTTGTGACAACTGTACGTCTGGTTAGGGAGGCTGAGATTCAACTCAGAAGACCGCATCTTCACCTTATTCCCCTTGAGCTAAGGACACTTAGTCCTTGCCCAATCACTCTGGTAAGTCTTCAAGGTAGACTTCCAAACCTTCACAGACTTCGTTCACCAGCAATCCATAATGACTCTTGGATGCTCAGAACGCGACGCCTAACCAGCTGGAGGATTCACAGTCCTCAAGTGTAATAAGTTTTTAGATCACGCGGACAGAAAGACTTCAGTGATGCCTAACACTTTTGGCTCTGGGTGTTTTGGGCTTTGTCCTCGCAAGGATCTTTCTCTCAAATGCTTCAGAGGTGGGTTGCTCTCAAACGACAAAAGCCGTGCACTAACTCTAAGCAACCACCAATTTATGGTGTAGGGGGTGGGCTATTTATAGCCAGGAGGCAACCCGACCTGATTTGTCCGAAATGACCCTGGGCCACTAAGGAACTAACACGTGTCCAACGGTCAGATTTCAAATTCACGCGACAGCTTGACTTGGGCTACAAGTAAAGCTGACTCATCCAGCTCTGGATAAGATTTGCTCTCATTGTCTTTGCTCGAAGACATAGGATTTGGTTGAGCATCACTTTAGTCACTCTGACTTTGTTCACTTGGACCCCACTTAACAGTGCGGTGGTTCCTATGAATCAACAAAGAAGAAAAGGAAACTACGAAACAACTATGTCTTCGCACTCCATAGTCTTCATGCGATGTCTTCCCGAGTCATAATCTTCGTTGTAAATATCTTCACATACCACCATTGTCTTCAATGTCTTCACACATTTTTAGGGGTCATCTCTGGTAGGTAAACCGAATCAATGAGGGACTACTACCTGTGTTATCCTGCAATTCTCCCGAACACATTAGTCCCTCAACCAGGTTTGTCGTCAATACTCCAAAACCAACACTACAAAAAATACACTTCCGTGATGATACGTGTTTGTCACAGTAGGTTGCGTTTTTTGTCATGCATGTACATCCATGACAATTTTATGACAGAATCAAGATAGTCATACCTGTGCTGTCGTAGAAGTGTTCCATGACATTACCAAAATTATCATCACGGAAGTGTCCACTTCCATGACGATAAATCGCGCGTCACAGAAGTGCTTTCGTCAAGGGTGACCGACACGTGGCATCCACCGTAACGGAACACCGTTAAGCTATCGGGTCCGGTTTTGGATCCGATAACCCGCTAACAGCCCCGACCAATGGGGATTTTCCACGTGTAAAATCATCATTGGCTGGAGGAAACACGTGTCGGCTCACCGTTGGGACAGATGTCATCCACTCATTGGATCGAAGGCGCTTATGATACGTCGACATGTGGCACGGCCAAATAAAGGCCCATTCCTGTGAAAAGGCCGGCCTGTTTGACTTGGTCAAAAGGTGGCGGGCCGGCCCACGGAAAGCCTGTTAACGGCCTGTTCGCATATAGCCCATTTACAGCCCGCTAACCCAGGGCCCGTTATGACCTATCCGAATTAGGCCGAGTAGCATCATCTGGGTCGTCCAATATGACTCCAGCCCATTTTAAGTTCCGGCCCATGTATGGCCCATGACGTCTTTCGGCCCATATGAGGCCCTTTGTTACTCTTGGCCCATTAACGACACGTGGTGAAACTGGCCCGTAATGAACATTGTATCACTTTATACCCATTATCAGCCCATTAATCCATTGGGTCGTTTGCAGCCCATGTTATCTTTCGGCCTTCTCAGGGCCCATTTAATCTTGGGCTCATTTCCAGCATTCGGTTACTTACGGCCCGTTACTGCCATTTTCTGCTTGTGGGCCAAATTCAGCCCGTGGTTACAGTCGGCCTATTTGTGGCCCGTTAATATGTTGGGCCGTTTTCATAGCGTCATCAAGTACGGCCTATTAACGACGACCCGTTATGGTCGGCCCATGAACGAACGACTCCAACTCTAGCCCGTTTACGGCCATAATGCGGTCTGTTTTTGGCCCATGTTTGGCCAAGGGATCATACGACCCGTCTATGGCCCATTGATGATACGGCCCGTAGAAGGCCCATTGTTTCTACGGACCGTAGAAGGCCCATTGTTTCTACGGCCTGTAGGAAGCCCAGTATCACTACAGTAAATATGTGGCCCATGGTCTGTTAAAGGCGGGAAACTACTATAGGTTTAGACCTGCTAATGGCCCAAGATGATTATAGGCCCACGTTTTGGCCCATATGATTAACGGGCCAGCCTGAATAACGACAACACTGAGATCCACTGAACCTTCCGGCCTAAATTACAGCATACCGACCAAAGAATAAACCTAGACTATACAATAAAGAAATTACGGCATATTACATCCACTGGGAATCAAAGTTCGCTACCGGTGATAATAAAGCGCAACATGACCGTGGATTACATACACTGGGCATCGAAGGTCGCCACCAGTGCATATAAACACGCCGACAAAAGAATATACAAAACTGAGAGCACTTCAGAAGGCACTAGACCTGGCAAGCTCGGGCCCCGCAAGCAGCCGAACAAGCTGATGAGACCTCAGTTGTGTCAACGATAGATGCTTCATCCCTAGCTGTATGGCACCATAGTACGCAAGGCAGTCCCCTGACATCTTCATTACATCTTTGACTTCAACTCGGAGCTGAGCTGAAGCAAGCCTTTCCGCTTTAAGTCGAGACTGAAGAAGTCGAACTGATTGAGGCAGCGACTACACAGAGGTTGTCTCACACCTGCTGGTGAGTAGCTTCAACTCACTGTCTTCATCAAGACCGTACCTTGGGGTCATCTCGCTGTCATCAAGATGGTTTGGCTCACTATCTTTCCTAAAGTTCTGTCTGGCATAAGAGATACGACTCTGAAAGAGAAACAAGGAGACACGTAACAGGTTTCACAATTATATAAGCAAATAAATGGATCTGTTCTGCATAAGGAACATGTTTTTACAACTACAATTTAAAACTGGTAGTTGTTGCAAACATCCAATCAGATGTAAACAGCAGTGGAGGAAATGATGCCTATCCAAATATACACTAGAACAAAGTTTGAAGGCTTGAGAAGAATGAACTTACATTACATGTTAACACGGGCTGGACAAAGCCCTTCTCCATGTTGATGGAAAGATAATTCAATAAATTCCCCAAAGAAAATTCTTTATAAGTGTTGCCATTATTCTGCATTTTGCAAAGAGTAAATATAGATCAAATAATATTGGAAGAAATAGAGGATAATGAAGCTCAGGTGCAGACTGATGATACATAATCAAATAGCAATGAATTAAGTACAGCGTTACAAGGCAAAAGGTACTGACAAGAGGAATGCAGACATCAATGTGTGCAGTGGCATTGGCTCTATTCAACATTTTGGTAAGAGTAAATGTAGATATGATAATTTGGAGAAAGTGGAGGGCAGGGCAGATAAGATGCAGAGTAATGCTAGACAATCAACTATCTCGTGATGCATGTACAGTAATACCACCACCATCCGTTATTAGTTGTCGCTCAAATGGATGTATCTAGCACTATTAAGTTCTAAATACATCCAATTGATCAACAATTAATTCGATGCAGAGGGAGTACATGACAACAGGTACTTACATGAGCAATCCAAAACTTCATAACCATTGTGTTAATTCTACATTTATCTAAGAGTAAATATAGATCTTATAATTTCAAGCAAAGGGAGGATAAAGAAGCGAACATTTACAGTGATGCTACATAATCAAACAACAATGAGTGTAAGTATGCTAACAAAGGGCAAGACGTACTGACAAGAGCAATGTAGAGCCCAGTATTGTCGTGAGATCCTATGATCCTTTGAGCAAGGAGATTCATCTGAAATTAGTTTTCATACAAGAGAGAAGGTAAGGCACATGCAGAAATTTAGGAGTTGAAATTTTGAATTGATATCATAGACAGTACCTAACGTTGGGCTGTCAGCAGTTCTAATAGGGGTTTGGCCACTAGAGTAGGGGTAAAGTCTGTTATAGTTGGGCCTGTGTTTTCTGTGGCTGCTGATCTATCTGATTTAACAGGTATCACTACCTTTTCCAAATACCTAGTTTGTACTCCTTGAGGATCTGCAATCACCCTCTTCCTTTTGGACATCTATTATGAAAGAACAACATTTGACTGGAAAAACATAGTATGACGACACATGGAATAGGTACAGAAAATGGATAGGTATGGCATATACTCATATATGATGCTTAAACTAAGTAGATGGTGTAAAAAAGTAGAAGTAATGCAAGAGGTCAGATGCAAAATATGTGCAACCAATACAACCTTGCCAAGTTAGAGCATGCACCTTGATGGGTGAATAAGATAGGCCATCCTCCACCATGCCAAGTTTGTTAGCCAGTGGATTGTTCCGCAATATTCCTCTCGTGCGCCCATTCTCATATTCATTTTGATAATGTTCAATACCTGACATGCATGAAAACATAAAAACAAGTGAGATTATCTTTGTAATGCAGAAGTGATTCTAATCCAATACTTCCTCCCTGTAAACCCCTTTGTGCTATCTCTGCAATTCTTCTAAGAGGTGCCATGCATGCTGTAATTTGGTGTGTGCATTAATATAATGTGGCCTACTACTCAAAATATGAGAGCTCCAGAAGTGATGATACTTTGCAGATGACAACTTCAACATATAGTAAAGAAGAACAAGTCGACCTGAGCTGACAGATTCAAAATATACTAAGGGAGAATAACTCGACCTGACCAGTCGACCGCAAGAGAAGACGGTCATCTTAAAGAAGAGCAGAAGAGCAAGTAGATTGAAGATATTACAAGTCTTTCTATACAATGTCGGTTGGCCACCCATGATGAACCAGAGCGCACAGAGAAATACTATTCCTTCCGGTCTCTCCATATGTGGCTCACATGCATTTCGAAACTAAAGTAGGAACATTTAGCTGACCAATTAAACATCTCTCAGTTTTACTAATATCAGCATAATATCAGATTTGAATTTGTACAACTAAGCTTGTTTAGCTCGATGGGTGGAGCAGTGCTATTATGACACGAACCACGTAGGCTGATCGTGGTCATCATAAAATGGGGAAACCATAAGCATGATGAGTATAGTGTTGACTGTGGCAGTGGGATGGCAGATCTGAAGCTGCAAACCACGCAAAGGGTAGTTAGCAACCGATATTTGCTGTGAAATAACAACTAAGATTTGGTATGGACAAGAAAGTACAGTCAACAAGTGACAAAGAAATGCAATTCTGTTGTCTCTCTATATGTCGCGACATGCATTTGGTAACTCAAGTGGGACCTTTAGCTAACCAATTAAATGTGTCTGTTACTAATATCAGTATCATATCACAATCTTATTTGAACAACTAAGCTTTGGAATTTTGAGTGTTGTGTTGTTTAGCTTGAAGGGTGGAGTAATGCTAGTATGACAGAAAGCACCTACGCAGATCATAGTAGAGTAGATAAAAGGGGAAAACCCTAAGCATCAAGAGTAAAATCAGGAAAGTGGAACTAGCTGGACCAGTGGGTGGCGCACATGCTTTTCGAAACGAATATAGGAACACTAGGTCACCAATTAAACGTTCTCTATTTTAGTAATATGAGCATCATATCATATTCGTATTTCAACATGTAAGCTTTGGAATTATGAGTGGCATGTTGTTTTGCTTGATGGGTTGAGGTCTTGAGGAGCAGTGCTAGCACGACACGAAGCAGTGAAGCACCTACGATGATGGTAGTGAATATAAAGGGAGGAAACCATAAGCTTTACGAGTATAGTGACTGTGACATGGCGGATCTGAAGGTGCAAACCGGACAAAGCTACTTTGCAACCAATGTTTGCATTCAACTAGCCACTACGATTTGGTACGGACAAGAAAAGTACAGTAAACAATTTAAGATCTATTTTTCGGGTGAGATCAATAACTTAAGCACATATGGAAGAGTACCACCTCTGTTGCGACACCGTGTAGGCCCCTGCTGATATGTTGAGGGTGTTGCGGCTGCGATGGCTGTCGGCGGCGGGGAAGAAGACTTTAGATGGCAGACGGCCGGGTTGGGGGATAATCCTGTTGCCGTGGACGAGGCGGTCGTAGGAGCGGCAACGGCAAAGTGGACGACGGTGCCGATGAAGCAAGACGACGCGATGAAAGGATCCTGGTCAGGCGCCGTGGATGAGAGACGTCCATCTCTTGCAGTGGACGACGGGGTAGGGGTAGCGGCTCCGGCAAGGTGGAGGATGGGGTGGCGGACGGACGAGGCTGGCCGCAGTGGGGAGGTTGCCGTGGCGCCGACGGTGTATGAATGGGGAAATGGAGGGGGAGGGGGGCCTCAAACTTTGGGACGCGCTTGTCTGAAATGTGGGAAAGTTACAAACTTATCCCCCATTTAAAATTCCGGACATCACGTCGGTTGGGGATAGGACGGTAATCTCGCATCTCCCAATTATTTGCCGGTAACGATTTCGGGCGAGGAGAGGGTGTTTTGCCGCCCACGGTTGGCGCCCACGGTGTATGAACGGGGCTGACAGGTAGGGCGGTTGTGTCATGTCTGAGGGAAGTTACACATCTGCCCCTATTTAAAATATTAGCCTACATCGATTTCGGACGAGGAGAGTTTGTTTTGCCACCCACCGTGGATGAATGGGGAAATGGAGGGAGAGACACATGTCTTTCGGACGAGCTTGAATCAAATGTGTTTTGCCGCCTACGTTTGGCGCCCACCGTGTCTGAATGGGCTCAGAGGCTGTCATGTCACGTCTGATTGAAGTTACTAGTCTACCCCTATCGGCAGCAGTGTAAATCCGGTCGAAAAGGATGTGAAGTGTCAGGGGTAGACAGTAATTTCCATCTCGCAAACACTTGATTCGGGCAGCCCACAAATTATAGTGGGTGTTTAGCCGTTTCGTTCAAAACTTCGGATAATTAGCATTCACGTTTGCCCTGGGCCCTAGCAACTAAATCCAAATCCAATTTTTATTCGATTACGAATATCCACAGATAATTCTATGTTTTGTTATTTATTCTTCAAAACCACAACAAAGATTTATTCCACCTTTATATATGATTATGATTTAGAAATGTTGTGATCTTCGAATTCAGTAGGTTGGATACACTTTGAGTCAAACAGTTATTTCATCCAATACAATATGCTCACACGAAAAACAGTTCACCTTATGTCAATCATACAAGTACTGAGGATTACCTCGCCTAAAAAATTCGGATCATTACAACACATGGACAACATAGTTGGTCTTACAACATAATCCATTCAGAGACATGACACAACATGCAAGTACAATAATCTAATGACAATTTCAACTGCTATCTAAAGAAGAACTGGGATTATCCTGGGCTTCAGATAGCAGAAGCAGCAGGACCTCCTCCGTCTTCAAATGCAACATTCTTACTTCCTCCAATTCTTGGGTTGCTTGCATAATGCGTGCCGCTAATTTCGTAATTTCCAGCCTCAAGATAAAGATTACCTCATTCATGGCAGCCACACCATCTCTTTCTGCCTCTAGTAGAGGCTCAAGCACTATAATATCTGTGCTCAGACTGCTCTCCGGCGGTGTTGCCTCTGAACTACTACCATCTGGTAACATGGATAGCGCACTGCTTCCACAAATAGATTCTGGGGTTGTACATTGTGTCCTAGTGTGAACGGCATCCTGAAAGGTTTCCGCTAGACATAAGTAAGAGATAGTTATCGCATGATCCAGGCAGTAAGCTTACATGGTAAATGACATACGAATTATTGCCGAGCATGGCAAGCTATATTTAAATGGTTCGAAGCAGCATCAACCGAAAATAAATTAAAATGGTAGGATGAAACTAGGGATGTAAGTGGCAAATAAACGACATCCGCCAGTCCCATCTAGTTAGTTTTTGCTAGCTCCCTGGTTCATTTTCCTCAAAAAACAAAAACTCTTTTGAACTATCATACCATTAGTGGACTTTAATCGGGATTAAACGGGACCCAGTTGACATCCCTAGTTGAAAGGGAGTGTGCCGCCGCTATATTTAAGTTGCCAAGGCATCTAAGCAGTTGAAATAATCTGAGAAAGCACTTAACAGTGTGGCCTCATATAAACTACGAAGACAGTCTTGTGATCAAGTTCAGAGGAAAAGTTAAGGACTCAAATGAACTATGCATGCATTTCTTTACGATAGTACAGCAGGCACTGCTGATATATTGGCCAACTCAGGTATAGCGTTACAAGTAACAAACAAACATTCAAATCAAGCAATACATCAAAGCAGACAACTGAACTATTTCTTATTCTGTAGGATTACAGGTTGAGGGCACAAGCCAAGAAAGCAGCCCACACGCATTACATTTCACATGTACTAAAACACACTTGCTTACCATATGTTGCTGTGAAGCCTCGCTGCTGTTGCAATGTTCTTTGAAGATACCGTCAGCATCCCGTGGTTGCAAATCTACTTGTTGTAGTTTATTCTACACCCTCTATTTAGGTAAAATTAATTTTAATCGCATGCACTGGTTCAAATTGATCATCAATGGTTCATCTAAACTAATGAAAGAAGGGTGTGTGCATACACGACAATATATCTGCTTCCCTCTATTTTTTATGCTTGTTCGAGGTGCCAGCTGAAAAAGAACAAATATTTTGCTTGATGGGGTTGGCAGCTCCATAATTAATAGAAGCATCAAATTAGTCATGCAACTTGGGAAGATCAAGAACACACAAAAAAGTAATGAACAGAGGCTCGTAGTAGTGATGTAATAGCTAGCATCAGAAAATGTAGGGTAAAACGAACAAAAACCAGCGGAACCACATGCTAGTTTCTTGATGTGTAATTAAGCATAGAGAACATGAAGCAGTCTGATGGAACCAACAGGTGGCGTCAGAACAACACCATTATCATAAATATAGCATGCAAGAAGTAAAATAGTAGGCAGTCATATCTAGGAAGTACAGTAATACTTAGGACAAAACTAAAGCATATTAACTATATGTGCACTCGTATGTAATTTAGCACATGTAACATGTTCACTGCCAGAAGTATGGCCCTACAGGTGCAAGCAGAATAACGCGTCTCATGAAAAACTGAATGATGCCTTGAAGAAATTCAAAGATGCGGTGCTTATGCTAAGAAAGTGAACGTAGGCACCGGCCGTTGGATAATAGTACCTGATTCTCGGCGGCGTATGGGTATCGTTGGCATACTTGATAGCTAAGGATCATCGATGGTGCTCGTGTTGCGGTTGAGTTTGGGCCGGCTGTCGCCGTCGTTGAAGCGGCTCCAGTGCTAAGGTTGCGGCGCATAACGACATACAAGAAAGCTCATCTGTGGTAAGTGAATAGTTGCACGATAAAGAGAAAAACCGAAGGAGTACAGATCGAAATAACCTGATGAGGCTGCGGCGTCAGTAAAGCAGGGCCGGTGGAGTTGAATATGGCGTCCGTGGAGCGGGTCCGGTGAAGTGGACGAAGGCTTCGGCGTGCGCGTTGTACAGTGCTTTCGGTGAGGCGGATCTGTTGCGGCAGACGAGGGCTTGTATGAAAGGCCAGTGAAGGGACGAACGAGGGAGTCAGTGAAGGGCCTACACTGTGGTGGACGAGGGTGCCGGTTAAGCACATCCGGTGCGGTGGACCATGATGGCGGTCAAGGAGATCTGGAGCGGTGTACAAGTCAGTCGCTGAAGCGGCTCCGGTGAAGTGTTGACTTGGCAGTTGGGGGTTCCAAGGTGCGGAAGGTAGATCCGTCGGGGTGTGAGGTCCACCGTTGCGGCGGAGGACTAGATTCGGCTGCTTGCCGTGGTTGGGGGGGTCGGGGAGGGGAAGGGGAGGGGCTCTGGGAAGAATGTTGGGAGCAAAGAGGGGAAAACAATGGAGTTACCAAAGCAGCCCTTTTCCGTTCATGTGGCAGGGGTAAAACAGGAATATCGCAGGGCTAAACTTTCGGGCACGATATATTTCGATGTGAGCGGGAAGTTTGAAAGCTTTTGGCGCCTGAAATTATATTCTGCTCTTGTACGGCCGACTATGATATCATGGCCGAGAATTTGTTTGTTTTGCATGCAAAAAAAGTGCAAGTTTTGAAAATCAATGTCTCCAACTCAAAACTTAGATTGTCCATTCAATTCAAATATGGATCATTGAGCTACTACAAGCAAATACCATCACATGGTCCAATTCAAATGAAATTCCAAATGTGTTTATCCTAAATATGATGACAAAAGCAAAAATGTGTATGTGTATGAATAAAGTGGATGATTATAAAGTTTGAACATGCCCGTATGTGTATATCTCTAGGTTTGATATATGAATTTGAAATCACGAAATCCTGGCTTAAAAATGTACCTCCGTTTAAATGAATTACAAAAGCTAATGATGGAGTCGAATTCCAAAATTCCAATCTTAGGTTTGTAATTCTGGTACATCAAAGTACATCACGCATGTTCAAAAGTATCGTTATCTCATAGTCCAAACTGTGAAACAAATTGATCAACCTTGAGTGCACACACTATTGACCATGTATATCTCAATTACGCTAAAGTCCCTCAAATATAGACACCTCACTCTTTATCTGAAGCCAACCCCCCCCCTAGTC
>NC_057799.1:462346467-462372685 GCF_018294505.1 Triticum aestivum
ACAGAGAAGTCGTTCTCTCCCCCAAAACCAATACACGAGCACATTAACACCCCTCTCTTCTAAATTCCAAACCTCAATATAGGTCTCTATCACTTTGGTTCTTGGGCATGCACACATCTCTTCCCCCACTCTCTAGCTAGGTCTCTCGGCATCTCTCTTTCCCAAGCACACACACTATGTAGAGTGTATCTTTCCCATACACACAAAACTTCGCCCCCAAACGTCTATCTCCCTAGTTATGTGGTTCTCGCACACTCACCTCACACACCACCCCCACTGCAAAACAAGCACACTTTGTCTCCTTGTGCACCACTCTCCTCTTTCTATCTCTCCCACATGCGGACCCACCCCAGCTCCTCCCTGTATACATATATGTTGTGACTCTTTCCATAGCTCCCTAATGTATCATCGTTCTCGATCTCGCACATTGTTCTCTACACCATCTATTCTAGATCTCTCATGAAGTCCCTATCACACACACGATGACTCGCTTCCCTTGCGTCTCCGTACATAGGCCAATTTCAAACAACATCAGCATTGTCTCCCTATCTATACGCCATTTATTGACACAAACGCCCCCTCTCTTCCTCTCTCTCTCTCTCTCTCTCTCTCTCTCTCTCTCCGTCGCTATCTCTCTCTCGCTCGCTCTCACACCCCTCTCCCACACACAATCGATGTCTCTTCCAAATAGTCTGCTCCCCCCGCCCGCACCCATGATATCCTGCTACTACACATGTCACACCATTCCCCCTTCCCTTATACTAGGTTTACATCATTAGTGGTCTCTCTACTCCACATACACACACTCCCTCTCACACACAAACGCGCACACAAACACACACAGACACGCATAAACACCCATTAATCTGGATCCTCATCTCTCCCCATGTCCACATGTGTATCTCACACACTCACTCTCTAATCATGTATATGTGTCTCCACGTTACACAACACAAAGCCCCATGTACATGTCTCTCTCTATCCTCCACACACATAGACACAAAGAATCTGTTATCATTGCCTCAGTCTCTAGACATATCACAACGCGCACTGTCTCTCTCTCTCTCACAAACACGCTCAACAAGGGTTTCCCCGTGAATAACTTACCGTCTATTCATCAACAGTCGTGGTAGTACGGCGAACACGAGATGTGAAAAAGAATAAATCTACACGTGCTTAGACCACCTAGTATGACTACTAGGACTAGAGCAAGCCAAAAAGCGCGCCGCCGTCACCCCCTCCTTATCGGCGATGGGAAAACCTTTGTTTTACATAGTCGACAAGTCATTCTTCTAAGGCCTCACATGCTGAGGCGTTGAATAGAATGTAGATGCTAGTTTACGGAAACAAGTATCGATAATACGTTTGTATCTCCATACTTATATTTCTTCTCTTATAAAAAATTGAGTTGGTGATGATGGTACGCGTGCCATCTTGCAATATAGACCGTCCGATCTATATATGACTGATGGAAATTAAACTAAAAGATACCCGCACCGCTATCCAGATTTGCAGACAAGGCCTTCCCTCGTTCATCCTTATCTCCAACAACCTCATTGTTGAGCAATTAAGAAAGGAAGCCTCTGGAACAAACTAGCCTGGTGGCCGCTGCCGGCGTCGTCAATCCCCATGCCTCCGCTCAGTCCGACCACCAATCACCACCACGCCCCACTCCTCTTCACCTTATCTCCTATTTCTCGAGACATCATTAGTTTTTACACATGGGATTACTCCCGCATGGGTCAATCACAATGAGTGTTTTTATTAAAAAAATGCATCTTGATGTTCCGTGCAATGCACGGATCTTGCTAGAGTACTCCTACAGAAGACTAAGTTGGTGATGATGGTGTGTCTGCCATCCGTCGTTTGTGACCATTAGATCTACATCTAACGACTGTGAGGTAAGTTGTTGCCTTTTCTCACAAACATCCCACTTGTCTACCAATTTGCAGAAAAACCCATAATTAGTATCTTAAAACCAACCACATCCCTCCCTGACCTCACCAAAACAGCCCAAGGAATATATTCTAATTGAAACATAATATATCTCTAGTGATATATGTATATCAAAATTAGAGTGTTTTTTATCAAGTTTGTGAATAAGTATTATTCTAATTATGATTCGTTGCAATGCACATGAACATTGCTAGTATTTCCAACCATGCAATTGTTTCCCTAGTATTCCGTAGTTTCGAGTTTTCCATCAAGATATTAGTCACTCATGGTTGATATTTACTTTCAATCATGTACACATATGCACTATGTAACTAGCCTTGCTTATTGGGTTCCAAAGCTTAACTTTCACTCCTACTTACAATATGTAGAGTATTTAACAAAAAACTACCACTTTCAACCATCCCTAGGAAGAATCTATTGTACAAAAAATAGCAAAAACATACCCAAAATTTCTTAATCCACGCCAAAAACTACTACCTACCGATTAGGTTAGTTTAAACCCATTTATGACAGGGTTGGCCCACACGTCCGTGCTGACGAGGTAGCTTAAACCAACCCATTTTGTTAGACCGTTGACACGAGGGACCCACATTTGACCTTCTATCCTGTTATTCCCCCTCATCATTATTTTTCCTAAACATTACTTCAAACAGTACTGATGCGTGTTCGTCGGTGGCGCCGGTGATGAGCGAGTTGGCCGCCGCTCCGCCGGACGGGCCGGACACTGCGCTGGCCTCCGCACGGGTTGGCAGGCTGGCCCGAGCGTGACTCACGAGCGAGCAAGTCGCCGCGCTGGCCTTCGCTCAAGCCAGATGGCTGGCCTTAGCACGGTGCGCGCGAGCAAGCCACCGCGCCGCCGTGCCAATCTAGCTAGCAAACCTTGCAGACAAGCAGCTGGACGGAGCTATCTTTGCTAGCTAGCGGCTGCGAGCGCTGGACGGAGCTGGCATCCGGGCTGCTGCAAGATGGGCTCCGCACCGCCGGCGGTTTTGACCTCGCCTTCTACCGGCGGCGGTAGCTGCGTCCCATGGTCGAGGATGACTAGGTGGACGGGCCGGAGGTAGGAGGTCACTCGAGGATTTTTGTGCAGACTGACATGTAGGTCCCACAAGTCATAACACCCGGTCGAATAGAAGGCGTTGACTTAATGGGCGACATGGGCCCTGTTTGGATACTCTAAGTCAGAGGTTAGATTCTAACCCTGAACTAACTCTAACCAAAGTGGTGTTTGGATGGCAGGGTTAGATTGACAACAAATGTATCCAAACAGGGCCATTGGTTGAAACGTGCCTATAACAACACTTTGTAGAGTAGTCGTTTCTTGGTTGGGCTGGTTGGTAAGAGCATGTACAATGGTTGATAAGGTAGTCTTATCTTAAGTCTGCCATGTATGCAAGTGGTAGTAGTTTCTTGGCATTATTAGTGGTTTCTTGCATTATTAGGGGTTTCTTGTAAGGAACAATGTACTACTAGAGACAAAAGGCGATTCTAGGTTGCGTTGTACTCCAACGAGTACTACTAGTGGTCGTGGGAGTGTATACCTCGTTTTGTGGGTTCGATCCCGGCCGAACGCACGGCGGCCTTTTTTTTAAATAGTAACTTTACTGCGAGCCAATATTTTACACGGGTAGTTTGAGTTTTGAAGTCAAACGGACGTGCGGCACCACAATCTGGGTGCACTGGATAGCCTAGCCACGTGAACGGGTTTTCCTTCCAGGCATCTCGTGGCTCGCGTGCTCGCCCTAGCCGCACCTCGCTAGCAGCTTCCTCATCAGCTAGTAGCATATTTAAACTAGCGCCTCCCAATTAAGCCCGAGGAGCCAGAAAAGCCTGGCGGGGCATTGGGAACTGTGCAATATGGCTCTGTACGTAAAGTGCTCTACTACTACTCTATAGCTTGTGGCGTTGCACGCATGGACTTCCCTCCATTATCGGCTCTACTATAAAAGAAATTCCTCTTGACGTGTTTTTTTTGAAACGAAGGCAAAAGCTTTGCTTCATCTCATTCATAAAGAAGGAACTACTAACAAAGTTCGAAGAGATCCATTACACCTCCACAAAGGGAAGCGAAAAGCCTAGTCTCGCTGTATCAAATAACTCAAATGTTCTGCCCCCGCAGTAACCGTCGCTGATAAACAGGCTGCTAGTGTGTGCGTGAGAGGAGCGGCTGAGTAGGCCAGCTACATGAGAGGAGCAGCTGAATAGAGCACCGAGAGTACCCACTAGGCCACTACGCAGGTGTACTTTCCCTGCATTGATAGTATAGCGATGGTTCTAGAGAACAGTAGTACCCTCCACTTCCAACTGTAGCTCCTTGGCCCTGAGATTCAAGAGTTCAAAACTGGTGCACTATACTATAGAAGTACAGTACATTGCACTACTAGTTGAGAAATTAGTACTAGTACTGTTACAGTACGAGTACGTACTCCTCCGTCACATAATGTAAGACGTTTTTTGACACTAGTTGGCGTGTACAAAAAATAGCAAAAACATACCCAAAATTTCTTAATCCACGCCAAAAACTACTAGCTAGTGCCAAAAATTTCTTAATAGTGCTATTATTTACAGTATAATGCAATCCCATAACGTCCCATAATGCTAGTAGTAGTAGTAAATAATAGCCTCACCCCTTCGCTACAGTTAGAAGGAACGAATCTACAGTTGGAAGGGACGAGGCCCTGCGGTTACTACGCTCTTATCTCCTCCTCGCCAGTTCCCCTCCCCCCGAAGAGAAGGCAGTTCGTCGCTGCTCCCATGATTCGCCAGGCGGTTCTCCTCCTCATCGGGGCTGGGAGACCTTTGATGATGATCCTCTGGGAGAAATCGCACGCCGCTCCGACGTCCTCACCACCGCAAGACTCGGTGCTTCCTGCACCAACTTTTTCAAGATGCTGCTTAAAAAGGCTTGGGAAAAGGCCATGCTTGTTGGTCTTCCATGCGTCCTCGAGCAGAAGGTTCTTCTATGGGACAATCCTTTGAACAGTCCACCGCTCCCTGGCCATGGTTGCACGTTGACTCCGCTAGAGTTGCCGACGTTGAGAGGTAGTCGGATTTTGTCCGATGAGCAGGTCAGTAATGGAGTTTGATCATGTAGTACTTAGTATTTCCATCCCGTAATTTCTCCGCTGCCCATCGTCTTATATATAGGTCTGCGTTGGTGCCAATGAAGATTGGCTTCCATACCTCCGGCCGGATACCACCATCATTTTGCACAACATCCACAACAGTGCGGCCGTTCCGGTAGACCCCTTCTCCACCATTGGGATCAGACTTCCGGACTGGCTGGGCTTGAATACGTATGATGATGCCTACATGAGAGTGAAGAAGATAGCAATTGCGGACCCGCCGACAAAGCAACGCGGCTATGATGATTACTATCTCATCGCGGTGTTCGATATAAGGATTGCCATCAATGCAAGAGGCAGTAACGGCAGAGGCTGGCGCATGTTGGCGGCGGCAGATTTGTACCCCTGCACGTTCGAAGACACCGTGCGCCATCTAGGCCACATCTTCGCGGTGACAAGCCAGGGGACTTGTTTCATCTGGTTGCCATCCTACGGTATGGGAGATTACAAACGGAATGCACAAACCATCATTTGCATCCCTAACGGTACTCCATTTTTTTGCAGGGACCAGTGATCCCGCAATCAAAATAAGATCGCCGATCCTGGATGTGCATTTGCATCCGCGATTCGGTCTAACCTGGAACCTTGTAGCTGACTTTGGCATATTGGGATCAACTATCTTAGCAGTCGTTACCCATGGTACCACTGATGTGCAACATGGTCACATAATCTACCATGATCGGACCGTCACCATCTACCCAGGTATTCCATTTTAGCCCTCTCACCTTCTCTTTCATTGTTGTACTAGTACTCTACTCCTACTTACGTACTAGTAGGAGTACTTTTTACCTTGGAGGACGCGTATAGCTAGCTAGGCCCTTGAAGACTTGAACCCACTAGTTGCCACCATTTTTGTTTTTCCATGTCTTACTATCTCATCCATGTAGCCAAGAGTGGCTATATATAATAAGCCGGTTATTTTACTTCCTCTATACCGGAGTAGTACTATTTGCTACACAGTATTACCGACCGCCATATTTGAGCACAACATTATTATGCATGGACCTTGACTATGTACGTCACCATGTGTCCAGATCTGAGATGCCGCGTGTAACAGATGAACGGCGCCGAGTTCGACCCCCGTGATGCTACGTGGGTGCCGAGGAACACTCTTGGAGAGTAGTCGCTTTTCATTGGGGCTAGCTACCCCATTGTGAAGCGGATGCCACCTTCCGTGCACGACACGGAAGGCCTGCCGTTCATGAAGCATGGTTGTGTCTTCAGTGCGCACCGCCGGATGAACGACATGCTGGGACACGCTATCCCTGATTTATGCCGCTTCAGCGTGGATGAGTCTCCATCGTGTGGAACCGGACTAGAAAGCTACGACAATGATTCCCGTTGCCCACCACTATGGATCGTGCCATCCATGAAGAACACCTGGGACTGGAACCTGGAGGAGGACATGTAGCCCATCTATAACGTGTAAGTGGAGTATGGTAAATTGTGAACAGTAGCGCTATGAATATATGTAGACTAGTCGTGCACAAATTTATCACATGAATTGGAGATGAACTTGTGTGGCATACTGGCATTTGTCCTTTAGAATTTATTACTAGTAAATGTGTTATGTGTACATGCAACTTGTGTGGTTGTTGCACGGGCTCCAGCACGTTCTTTGAGAAAAAAAAGGTGGCACAGCTTTGGATATATGTGACGTGGTGGCATCATACAGTAGCATTGTTTGCTATAGTTGTAGTACGCTCCTACTAGGACGACAACTCCTATAAAACCTTGCGCTTGGCTCTTTGCCTCTTCGGGAGGTTCAACAGTTCGTACTCGTGTGAACCTTGCACTTGGCTCTTCGCCTCTTCGGAAGGTCCAACAATGATGATACTACAGTACACATTATGCTTCTGGCAATCTGACACCGATTGAACTGTTGCACGTCCACCGCGAGGGCGAGGGCGAGGGAGAGGGAGAGGGAGAGGGCGTTGTAGTCAAAACCCTCTCCTCGTCCTGCGAACCACCGCGCGCGTGGGCGAGGGAGAGGCGTAGTAAGCAAGCTTCTCCTCGTTCGGCAACTTGACATGACACATCAAAGCAGTACTAGTACTAGTCCATACTGCGTCCTTTCCGGTTAATATGGCTTAATTTGAAATGAGAAAAATACACTGGCGGTCAACGTATGTAACAATACGCTCTTTACGGTCTCTATATATAGTTTTGCGGTGATTATACGATCACTAGCTCATCGTAGAGCACCCTATTGCACCATACTGACCGGTCACATAGTCGACGTGGCACTTTGTTGACTGGTTAAATTGTCACCTGGTTTCTGGGTCCCACCTGTCAGTTGGCAGAGCAAAGAAATCAGCTAAAAAACAAAGAGTGTAGTACATCTACACTTCCAATTCATTTAGCCTTTAATCTAAATTGATATTGATTGACTAATGCACCAACTTGTGCTCTAGGTATAGGCTACATGTCTATCCTTAATTACAGCATGCAACGACCTTCATTTAATCTTCTTCTCTCAATGGTCGCATGCACACATAAGTCTGCTACTTTTGGGCGTTAATTATGCCCTGGTCAATGTGTAAATCTCTAAATGTACAGTCTTTCACGGACGTAGGGAGTAGGTTGAGCACTTGAGCGTGAGCGTGTGTGTTGTGTCGTGTGCGGTGTGCCGCATGGGTGCGTGAGTGTTGCATGCGTCCATGTGTACGTGTGAGTGTTGCACGTTGCATGCATGCATGGGGCTTACTCCCTCCCATTGACATGTTCATATTTCAAGCTTCCTCTGTTCCCTCCATATGGTGATACTCCCTATGTTCCCAAATACGCAGTAAAATCCTCCCTCTGTTCCCAAATACGGAGTAAAATCCTCCCTCTGTTCCCAAATACGGAGTATTTGTCTTTCTAGAGATTTCAACAAGTGACTACGTACGAAGCAAAATGAGTGAAGTGAGCGTAGAGGCATAGGGATAATGTAGAAAGGAAGTCTTCACGATCCATTATTCCCAATCTCGGTCAGAGAGAACTATTCAACTAGTCTTCATAGTGAAGTGACAATACACGCTGTAGCAGATGGGACATATAGTTAATAAGCTGAACCAGCGTGTTGGTGTTACTAAATCAGCCTTACCCAGTACTGCCATCATGTTTGCCCGTAGAGCATGCTTCTGTCCTCCATTAACTGACATATGGGCCCTCTTGTGGTAGACCCACATGTCATCGGTGTAACTATTTACACTCCGAAGGACGGTATATCCTGGTAGTAGTAGTAGAATTGATATTCAATGCACTTTTTTCCCCGTCTTCCACTCTTCTTCCCCCTCTCTTCTTCTTCCTCCTCTCTTCCCCATCGTCAGCCGCACACCATTTCCCCCCGCTCACTGCTCGCCCACCCGCGCTATCTTCCTTGGTAGCTCGCGCGTACCATATCCCCCCGCTCACTGCTCGGCCACGCGAGGAGAAGCTTCTTCGCTCGCCCGCCGGAATCCACTTCCCCGCTGGCTCGCAGGCACCGAAAACCCCAATGGCAGAACCGACTGACACGCAGAGCCGCAATTGGAATTCCCTCCCCGATGTTCTCTTGGAGCAGATCTGTAATCGTATGGCCTAGTCAGCACCATCCGTTTGGCCGCATGATCGGTGTCTTTGTACCTTCTACTCATCTGCAACCGGCCGGCTCTTTTCAAGACACCCTGCTTGCTGATGCCCGATCCTCGCAGGTGGCCCAGACACCGACTTGACGATCCTACGGAGGTTGCCGTGGTGCCCCTCGACATGCTACCACTACCCATCCACCTGTCCTTCATGCGCGGCCACTACTGGGCGGGCATGAAGGCCAACTGGATCATCCTCATCCACCAATCCGGTAGTCCGTGGCGTCTCATGGATATCTACACCCAGCGAGAGATCACCCTTCCATCTTTGGATACCGCCGCCATCGAGCCTCGCGGCCCGCCGGACACTCCTGCCTACTACGCAGGAGACGCTTCGAGCTTTTTGCTCGACCTCTGTTTGCTGAAGGTTGTAATCTGCGAAGTGCCCACACCATCAGAAGACTACATGGATTACAAGCTCGTTGCCATGTTCAACATGGGATTAGTCTATCTGGAATCCGGTCGCCATACATGGTTATGGCTCATCGTCGATCCTCTTTACCCAACACTTCTGTCTGATGCTATAGTGCACGATGGCATCGTTTATGCGGTCGACGCACAGATTGGCTGCCTATACTGGTGGAATCTACCATTGTGTAATTGTTCCATCCCATCTCATCTTTACCTTAAGAATACGACTGCTTGTTCATTGTTACAAATTTGGAATATATAGTATGTCTATAACCACATCATTGCTATATGTTCCTCTCATTTCCTAGATTTTTATGACCACACATGTTATTGTTAGAGTTGATATGAGAACAATTGGTATCTAATGATTGTTAGAATAGATATTATGAGTATAACCTCATGATTGCTATATGTTAGTCTCATTTCCAGGATTTTTATAACAACGCATGTTATTGCTTAGAGTTGATATGATAACTGTAGTAAGTGCTATGGTAGAATATGAGTAGGCCCTGTCATATCTGTTTTCCTCTCATTGTTACATGATGTTTGAACCATGATATATTGTTAGAATATGAAAGCCATTGGCTTACTTTTTTTTAACTTGGGGTATGATTATGACCACGGCATTGCAATTCTCTGTCTATGATATGTGTCACTGTTATAATAATCTTAATTCCACACATACTCTGAACATGATTGTTTATTTTTGTCCTTTTGGTCTCCAATTTGAATTGTTGCAGCAGACGCAAATGCGCTGGCCTTCATGATTCCAAGACCTCGAATCATACTAGCCGATGGGTGGTGGTCTATCGCTCGTTCAGCTGACGGTGGTCATTTGATGCTCATTTGCATGTACCAAATTGACCAAACCATTTCATCAAACCACATGCAGTACAATGCCTGGAGCGTTCGTGACATTGATGGTTATGGCTGCTTCGTGTTTGAGAAAGATCCCAGCTCCGTTGGGCCAGGCGTATTCAACTGGAGGCGGGTTTACAGCCCCGGCAACCACTCCATATTCCTTGGGCTCGATTATCCGATCATCCAACCAATCATCGATCATATCACCAGTGATGATTACCGTGCTATGCAACTTACATTCGCCAGGGGGGGCTGTGTTTACACATCATACCATGGGTTTCATGAATCACCATATCTAGAGATTCGTTGACACAGCTTGTTGCCAGATAATCTTCAGTGTGTGAAGGCATCAAGCTTCCATGCGATGGATGGCTTTTGCAAACCCGACATGCGGCGATGTGGTTCATGCCAACGGCAGATATGCACTACTTGATTCATACTGATATGTAGACTAGGCCATGTATTCTGCTGCTGTAGCACGACCCTCTTTTGTTGGATATTATGTACTGTTGTTAGTTTGAAGCACTCCTCTGGTTTGAAGGATAGATACCTTTCTAGGATCAAATGCATCCTAACTCACCTGCGCAGGATGTACTGATAATGATGATGGAGATGCCGTGCAGTATATATATATATATATATATCACTTAGGCTTCAAGTGCGTACTTGTTAGTTAAACCTATGGTTAAAATGTGGCACTAAATACGACTAGTAAGTAGTACAGTAGTAGTACTAGTATACGTCAGTCAAATTATTCATCATGTCCACGCATTGAATTGACGTGACAACACGCTGCGCGTGAGGTGACACAAGAATTCCGACGGCGTGTTCGGGTATTCTGGACATCAAATTTGGAGTACCGCTTATCTGTCGAAATCTTTCATCATTCACTTAAAATAGTCGATTGATCATACATTGAGTACCATATAACTGTTATTAACCCATGCAAGTCGAAGAAGGATTGGTCGGTGCTGCCGGCTGGCGTCAAGTTCGATCCCACAGATCAGGAGCTGATCGAGCACCTTGAGGCCAAAGTGAGTGCTGACAGCGCGAGATCTCACCCTCTCATTGATTTGTTCATACCAACCATCGACAGCGAGCACCACATATGCTACACCCATCCTGAGAAACTTCCAGGTAAGACACCGATCGGCCGTCTACTTGCACAAACATATTCCTTTGTTTATAGCTCTATTTTTCTTTTTAGACGCAGACCTGGTGAAGCAATTACGATTTGACAGTTAATAAAAAGTGAAACAAGTGACTGGAACATGCCAAAGATGTTATGAAAATGCCAACTACGTACACTAAAACCTGTATTCGACAATACTGCAGGTATCACACTGAGTGGCCTACACAAGCATTTCTTCCAACGCAATTCCAGGGCGTTCAATAGGGGCACGTGGACGCATCGCCAGATACAGTCGGAGTGCGGCATGCATGCGATGTGGCACAACACCGGCAATACCTTGCCGGTGATGGTCTACGGTCGGCAGACGGGCAGCAAAAAGGTTCTGGTGCTGCACACCAACAAGAACTTCGACCAGCAGAGGACCAACTGGGTGATGCACCAGTACCACCTCGGGGACCTGGAGCAAGAGAAGGAGTGGGAGCTGGTCCTCTGCAAGATTTTCTACCAGACAAACACTAGGGCCAGGAGTAAAAAGATTATAAGTTAGTTTGGTATTGGTACTTGTACTACCTTGTCGTTCGCAAGTTGGTATTGTTGTTAACGATCTTTTGGTATGAACTTGGCATTTGCTTCCAACCATCATGACGAGGGTCGACGTGGATATAAAGTTGAATCATTTGTTTCGAAATGAATTTTCAGGCACCTGATTTTTATTTGATGGGTAGCATAAGCACCTGCTGTTCGAATTTCCAGTTCTCCAAATTTTTCGAAACAAGTGCATGCTCTTATTATCACGATGAAAAAACAATATCCCTGCTGCATCCCAATTATCAGTCTGTACCTGCAGAATTCTCTCGTTTATTGAGCACGTATATTGTTTTTTCAGGTCGAGCAAGTTTCAACTGGGATGTAGACTGCCAAGGCTTGGTTTTGTTTTTAACAGGCCCAGCCCATGACGACAACGGGGCACAAAGATCCAGCAGGTATCTACTGGCCTCTGGCCCGCCAATGTTAGTTATATTTTGTCTTACAACATTCGCAGGCAGTTTTTTTACTAAATCAAACACACAGCCCAGTTCTATTTTCCTCTTGAAACGCATGTCCTACATCCGTTTTCTAATCTCTACCTATAGTTTTACTAGTTCATATACATGTATCATTATATTGAAAATACATAAAATTCCCTTTTCATATTTACATCCTTATTTTTGTTGTTGTTTTCCCTCCCAGTGCTGATTTTTTTACCACTGGTTTTCCCTTAAACCAACTCAATTGTCCCACGTCCTATTTGCTTACAAAAACAAAACGATTTTTTTGGCAAATCAATAAGTTCTTAAAAAACTGTTTATCATTTCGGGATTACAAAAGTTCGGACTCCACCGAAATATGCAAAATAAGGTTGAACTTTTTGACCGTGGTCCTGGGCAGAAAATGGGCTGTAATAAATTACTTAAGAATTAGCAAATGGGCTGCAAATTATTAAAAAATAGCAAATGGGCTCTATGTTGTCTGCCACAGATTTGGAGGTTGACTTGTGGGCCTACTAAGTTCATGCGTACACAAGGTTTATCAAAAAAGAAACTTAGTCAACAATCGACTCTACCAGCGTGAGACCGTTAGATGTCAATCTAATGGCAATCGTGCTTCTTCAGTCTCTGATCTTCCTGCACCAGCCGCCCAAACCAGCGCCGTCGGAACCGCCTGCTCCCGCCTCCCATGGCCGGCTGTGCTGTCAGGCAGGCCTCCCGGCCCCATCATATACATGCATCCCTGGCCTGTCTATCCCTCTACTCACCCACACCTCCTGTTATTTTCTGGCAACGGCAGCCGAACCAGTCAACCCTCGTACTCTCCACCGCGTGGGCAGCCACTGTCGTGTCTTCCCCGGCTCCGTGTCATTCCCTTCGTAGGCCTCGCCGTCGTCCACCGCCCTGGTGCTCTCGGCGCGGCGTGGTCAACGTGGTGAACGAACAACATCCATCAGAAGTGGACTGTAAGTGGAGAGGCTGACAGCTGGGTCCACGGCCGCACACAAGGAAATGCCTCCTTATTACGTGCAAAATAATGATTCCTCCACCTGACATCTGGGACGTGCCGGAAGGGCCTCTGCATTTCGTAAAAAAACGTTCCCTCCGCTGACAGGTCGGACCCACCAACTATATCTTCGCACGCAAGGAAGTGCCTCCTTATTGCGCACAAAAAAATGAATACCCCCTGCCAGCTGGGACCCACCATAGTGGGAGGCTGACTTGTGGGCCTACTAAGTTGATGGGGACAGAGGGCTTTCTCAACTTGGTCAATATGAACGATTCTAGCTGCAGTGACCGTACGATGTCCATCCAACGGCCTTAGTGCTTCTTCAACCTCTGGTCTTCTTGCTCCAGCCGCCCAAAGTAGCGCCGGTCGTGCCGCCTGCTCCTGCCTCCCGTGGCCAGCTGTGCTGCCGTGGAGGCCTCACCGCCCCCATACTACTCCCACCGCTGGCCAGGCCATCCCTCCACTCACCCACGCCCCCTGTTGTTCTGTGGCAATGGAAGCCTCACACCGCAGCCGAACTAGTGAACCCTCGTACTCCTCTCCGCGTGGGCATCCACTGCCGAGTCTTCCCCGGCTCCGCGTCGTCCCCTTCCTAGGCCTCGCCGTCATCCACCGCCTTGGTGCTCTCGGCGCGGCGTGGTCAATGTGGTCAATGACCGACTTCCATCGGAAGAGTACTGTACGTGGAGAGGCTGACAGCTGCGTCCACGGCCACATCCTACTTTTTTCTGATTTGCCAAGTAAGTCGCTTTGTCAGGCCTGTTGGGCTCCAAATCTTTCAAGACGAGGAGAGCTTCATTCGGCTGGCTGAGAAAATGGCCTATCGGTAATGAGAAATGGGCTGTACATTTTTAAAACACATCAAACCGGCAATTAGTTTCAAATTTCTTTCTTTCATTTCAAGATTTTAAATTGCATTGATTTTTATGCGTGGACAATTTGTTGGATTTTATATTGATATACATTTATTTTTAAATCAGTTTGAATGTGACTCGAAATTTCGGGATTAAAAACAGTTCGGACCGCACCGAAAATATGCAAAATTTCGTATAATTTTTTAACCGTGGCCACAATATGGGCCGTAATGCTAACAAAAAGAATATGGGCTCCAAAAAAACCTTAAGAATTAGCAAATGGGCTGTAAATTATTAGAAATAATAGCAGATGGTTTGTATGATGTTTTCCACAGATTTGAGGCTTTCCTAAAAAAAAGGTTGACGCACAAGCAGTGACTGTTGGATGTCCATCCAACGGCCGTCGTGCTTCTTCAATCTCTGCTCTTCCTGCTCCAGCCGCTCAAACAAGCGCCGGCGGGACTGCCTGCTCTCTCCTCCCCGCGGCCGGCTGTGCTGCCACACAGGCCTCACCGCCCCACCGTACTCCCATCGCTGGCCTAGCCATCCCTCTACTCACCCACACCTGTTGTTATTCTCCGGCGACGGCAGACGAACCAGTAAACTCTCATATAGTCGTACTCCCCTCCGCGTGGATAACAACTGCCGAGTCTTCCCTGCCTCCGTGTCGTTCCCTTCCTAGGCCTCGCTGTCGTCCACCGCCTTGGTGCTCTCGGCGCGGCCTGGTCAACATGGTCAACGACCAGCATGCATCTGAAGTGGACTATACGTGGAGATGCTGACAGCTGGGTCCACGGCCGCACGCAAGGAAATGCCTCCTTATTACGCGCAAAATAATGATTCCTCCACCTGACATCCGGGACCCACCGAAAGGGCCTCTGTATTTCGCGAAAAAACGTTACCGCCACTGACAGCTTGGACCCACCAGCTATATATTCGCACACAAGGAAGTGCCTCCTGATTACGCACAAAAAAAATGAATACTCCCCCTGCTAGCTGGGACCCAGTATAGTGGCAGGCTGACTTGTGGGCCTACTAAGTTGACGGGGACGGAGGGCTTTGTCAACTTAGTCAATATGCATGATTCTAGCTCCACTGACCGTACGATGCCCATCCAACGGCCGTAGTGCTTCTTCAACCTCTGGTGTTCTTGCTCCAGCCGCCCAAACCAGCGCCGGTCGTGCCTCGTGCTCCTGCCTCCCGTGGCCGGCTGCGATGCGGCGGAGGCCTCAACGCCCCTACTACTCCCACCGCTGGCCAGGCCATCCCTCTACTCACCCACACCCCCTGCTATTCTGTGGTGACGGCAGCCTCACACCGCAACGAACCAGTGAACCCGCATACTCCTCTACGCGTGGGCATCCACTACCACGTATTCCCCGGCTCCGCGTCGTCCCCTTCCTAGGCCTCACCGTCGTCCACCGCCCTGGTGCTCTCGGCGCGGCGTGGTCAACGTGGTCAAGGAACGGCTTCCATCGGACGTCGATTGTACGTGGCGAGGCTGACAGCCGGGTCCACGGCCGCAGCAAGGAAGTGCCTCCTTATTACGTGCAAAATAATTATTCCTCCACCTGACAGCGGGGACCCACCGGACAGGCCACCGTATTTCGCGTAAAGAACGTTTCCCCCTGACTGCTGGGACCCACCAGCTACATCTTCGCACGCAAGGAAGTGCGTCCGGGCAAAAAAAAAACGATTCGCCCCCTGACTGCTGGGACCCACCAGCTACATCTTCGCACGCAAGGAAGTGCCGGACAGTCGGGACCCACCTGGTCGACGCGTACGTAGCGTTGTCATTCTGGTCGCGAACGTGTACGTACATACTGGTCGATGTAGAGGCGCGCACGTGTCGTAGTAGAGGCGCGCACGTAGCATGTACACGTACGTACAGCGGCCAGGGTGCAAGAAAGTAAATACGGCCACATACGTACATACGAGCGGGGTCTCAAATGCCTACTCGTGAGTACGTACGGCCAGGGCTCGTGTACATGGCTGGGTCGGAACGGAGAAATAGTGTCGTCGTCGTGTTCATGGGGAGCCAACCGGCTGGGTCGGAATGGAATGCGTCGTCGTGTTCATCGGGAGGGCTTGGACGGAACAGCCGATGGAAATGATGACTGGTGTACCGCAGAATGGAGGAAACGGCCTTGTGTTCGACCGGCCATGTTCGAAACAGGATCCCGTTCATCGGGAGGGGTCTGGCGTACCGCAAAACGGAGGAAACGGACCTCCTACGGTCAAAACGGGGGTCCTGTTGATCGGGAGGGGTGTGGCGTACCGCAAAACGGAGGAAACAAACTTGTGTTGGAGCCCTACGGTCAAAACGGGGGTCCCGTTCATCAGGAGGGGTGTGGCGTACCGCAAAACGGGACTCCACGGGATACTGTTCATCTCCATCATCGACCCCCTCCAGCCTCCACGGGCTACTGTTCATCCACCGTCGACCTCCTCCAGCCTCCACCTGCGACTGTTCATCCATGGGCTCCTGTTCAACTAGCCTCCACCGCGCGCTACTCCACCGGCTACTGTTCAACCAGCCCTCTCCACAGGCTCCTGTTCAACCACCCCTCCACGGGCTACTGTTCATCCAGCCCTCCACCATCTACTATTCATCCTGCCCTCCACGGGGTGGTCCTGTTCATCCAGCCCTCCACGGGGTCCTGTTCATCTAGCCCCAACCGGCTCGATCGATTGGGGTCCTGTTCATCCAGAGGCAACACCACGGGGTCCTGTTCATCCACCCCCACCGGGAACTGTTCATCCAAACCCCCCCAGCAACGCTCACTGTTCATCCAGAGGCAGCATCGATCAACTTCAGTTAGTAGCAGTGGCGAAGGAATCGCTCGATCGGGTTCAGTTAACAGCCATCGATCGATCGCTCGGGTTCAGTAACGCGTAGCCTGCAGTGCAATCGCCCGGGTTCAGTTAGAGCCCAATGCCTCGCTCGGGTTTAGTTAGAGCCCAACGCCTCGCACCCACGCGCGTGCGTGTACGAGAGAAACGCGCATCGCTCGGCCCCGACCACCCACCATAACCGGGAACACCCCGATATTTTCCTCGCCCTCGCTTCTACCACGGTTTTTCCCGTCATGGACGGCCCAAAGAATGTCATGCAACTGCGTCTCTGGCCCGCCCAGGACGAAAAGCCCATTTTCTGTCATGATTTTTTGTCATAGAAGTAGGACCCCACCACATCTATGATGATACTGGGTTTTGTCACAATTATGGTCATAAAAGTGTCATAAGTATGACAGAAAAAAATTTCGTTCGGCCCAAAATGTCACGGATGTGTCTTTTTTTGTAGTGGAACTAGGGGTGGCACTAGATGCACTTACAATCTCCCCCTTTTTGGTGATTGATGACAAACTGGTTGAAGTTTTCAACGGGGATAAAAGTATGTGAAATTGTAAGGATTAAGGTACTGTCCTCATAAGTAGCAAAAGGCTCCCCCTGAAGATGTGCATATAAGTAGTTTGCTTTTGAATGCAAATGGACATGGCAGGTTGTACTTGTGGAGATCCTCTTCAACATATGAAGACAATTCATTATGCATATAAGGTTATAGCGAAGATAATGACATGCATAATGAAAAATGGATGTCTGGGGAATGACTTCATGCGGAATTTATCATCGCCTCACAGAATAGCAAGCAAAGTAGCAGACGACCATCAAGTTTAAGTGTTACAACCCAAAAGAACCAAATGTATCAAAATGAGAGTTGTAACCACTTGGCAAAATATAAAGCAACCACCCATATGGACCCGCTTGAAGACTATCAACTCATATGCTTCTCCCCCTTTTGTCAGTAAGGATCAAAAAGGTTTGAAGACATAGAGCATCTACTCATTCCCATCGGGAGAAGATGAAGGTGTAGGGTCAACGTTGGAGTCCGCTGGTGCAGAGGGGCCTGGTGCAATGTCGAGAAGTGACGAAGTAGTGGTTGGCAAAGTAGCATCATCTTCGTCATCGACGACTCTGGCATTAACTGTTGCAGCCGAGGAGGAATACTCTGAGTCTTCTAAGGAAGGAGTACGGTGCAAGATGGCATTGCGGGGAGGCGTGGAATCAAACTTGTAGCGCTCAGTGAAACCATCTTCGCGAAGATCATCTTCGGAGCTTAGCAAAGTCAGACTCTTCCATGACCTCCGACAGGCTTCATGAGATACGATGGCATTCTTGGTGGCAAGATTGGGAATGCGATTAACATCCACCAAGAGGCTCTACATATGACGCTTCAGCCAGTCATGGTGCTTATCTTGTTTCTGATGCAAGGCCACGAGAAGCTCTCGGCCATTGAGAACGCAAGAACGCTTCCGAGGCCTTTGAGAAATAGTGCTTTCCGTGGCTTCAGTAGCTGCACGATGAGGTGCACGTGTGTTACCAGCCAGAGGATAAACACGAGTTGCAGCAAGAACTCCTTCAATGGGTTGCGTGAAGCTTTGGTGATCCGCATTGTGAAGATATATAGGCTCCTTGGCAGGTTCAGGGTGGATGGCTTTGACAGACATATCAACCTCTGGCAAGAAGATAAGATGGTTGCGTGCAGAGGGCTGATAGTTGACAGAAGAGTGAAGCTTTATTAAGCGCATCACCCATGGAGCATAAAATTTCAGGCCAAAGAGATCAACTCCAGAAGCTGCAAGTTGCCTGATGAAGAAGTCTTGAGCATTGAAGCTGATGCCATTGAGGATATTGAAAACCAATGTCTTCATTGCGCCTTCAAGCTTGGCTGCAGGAGAATGTCCTTTGACAGGCCATAGAGTTTGCCTTATAATATGATAAATGGTGCGGGGCAGATACTCTAGGTCTTCAACAAAGAACTCCTTTGGATATTCAGCATCTCGTGGCAGTGGCTTCATCATGCTGAGCATTTGACTCATGTTTGGCTCAGGCTTCTGAAATATGCTCTCCAAAGCATTGCGGTGAAGCTGACAACCAGGTTCAAAGAGTTCACCTGGAGTGGGCAGGGAAGTAAGCTCAATTATATCTTGGGCTTTGGCTTCATGGTATACATCGCCTGTCATCCACTCAAGGACCCAAGTCTTCGGATCCCTGTTGTAGCCGCGAATGTGAAGAGTTGCATAGAATTGTAGCAGAAGCTCCTCATTCCAATGCTCTTTGTCAGTGACAAACTGCAGAAGTCTAGCATCTCTGAAGCAGTCTAGAGCTTCTTCCAAGCAGGGCATACCAGCAATGGCTTCACAATCCAGACGCATGTGAGGAAAGATTCGCCCTTGATTGTTTAGAATGCATGAGTAATAGCTGCGCTGCTGATAGCTCCAAAAGCGATCAGATGAAATTCTTGGCCTTGAGTAAGGGTTCTTTGCACTGTCAAAGAAGGTATTGTGAGCCCTGAAGCTATTGACATTGAATGACCCTGGCGAAGTTGGAGCTCTAGGATATCTTGGCAGTCGGGGCTTTGTCTTCTGGACTTGAGGCCTGTGCTCCACATGATAGTCAATGGATCTAAACGTTTCCATCCACATCGGTTTTCTTCTTAAAGACCCATTTGCAACCAATGGTTGTTACGCCAGGCGGCGGATCAACCAAGTCCCAGACTTGATTCTCATCCATGGACTTTAACTCGGATCTCATGGCCTCTAGCCATGCCTCAGAATCCGGGCTCACCATCGCTTCCGCATACGTGGCCGACTCGTCGCTTTCTAGCAACAATACATCACGCACTCTGCGCAATCTTTCCGACCTCCGTGGTTCCGGTGCCTCTTCCACTACGGGTTCCCTGACTGACTCCGGTATGATCTCATCACCCGCCGAGTCGTCCCCGAGTGGTACTCGAATTTCTTCAAGTCGGACCGTCCTCCCACTGGCCTCCCTACCGAGAAACTCTTTCTCAAGGAAAACACCGTTCCGAGCAACAAACACTTTGTTCTCTTCCCGGTTGTAGAAGCTATATCCCAAGGTTTCCCTCGGATATTCCACGAATATGCATTTATCCGACTTTGGTGTAAGCTTGTCTGACATGAGTCGCTTGACAAATGCTTTACAGCCCCAAATCTTTGAAAAAAGACAAACTGGGACTTTTCCCGGTCCACATCTCATGTGGTGTCTTATCTACGGATTTTGATGGTACCCTGTTAAGTGTGAAAGCTGCAGTTTCTAGAGCGTATCCCCTGAATGACAAGCGTAAATCCGATTTGCTCATCATAGACCGGACCATGTCCAACAAGGTCCTATTCCTCCATTTCGACACGCCGTTTCTCTGTGGCGTACCCGGAGGTGTGAGCTAAGGTACTATACCTCGGCTTTTTAGATGATCATCAAACTCCTGGCTCATGTAATCACCTCCATGATCTGATCGTAGAAGTTTTATAGTCTTGCCGAGATGATTCTCAACCTCGTTCTGAAACTCTTTGAACTTTTCGAAAGTTTCCGACTTGTGCCTCATCAAATAGATATACCCATATCTACTCAAGTCGTCGGTAAAAGTCACGAAGTACTGATAGCCACCCCTGGCAGTTGTGCTCATTGGTCCACACACATCACTGTGTATCAGTTCCAACAGCTCGGACGCCCTCCCTCAACTCTTTGCCAAAGGAGACTTAGTCATCTTGCAGAGCAAGCATGATTCGCATGTCTCGAACGACCCGAAGTCAGACGAAGTTAGAAGCCCATCATCATGGAGCTTCTTCATGCGTTTCAGACTAATGTGTCCAAGCTGGTAATGCCAGAAGTATGTCGGATTTATCTCATTAGGCTTATGCCTCTTGACATTCACGTTATAGACCGATTCCTGTTCCAGATTCAATATAAATGGCCCATCAACAATGGGTGCATAGCCGTGGAACATACCATTCAAATAAAACGAACAACCATTGTCCTTTAAATTGAATTCATAACCCTGACTCATCAAGCATGAGGCAGAAATAATGTTCCGACTAAGTGCAGGAATGTAATAACAATTATTCAATTCCAAAACAAATCCAGAAGGAAGCTGGAGCTGCATCGTGCCGACCTCCAACGCAGCAACTCTTGCTCTGTTGCCGACCCTGATGTCAATCTCCCCTTGTGCCACACGCCTAGTTCTAACCAGCCCCTGCATCGAGTTGCAAATATTAACAACCGATTCGGTATCAAATACCCAAGAGCTACAAGGTATGTCAGCAAGGTAAATGTCTATAACATATGCAACAAGTGTACCTTTGCCTGAAGAAGCATTCCCGGCCTTCTTGCCATGCTCTGCAAGCCACTTGCTACAGTTCCTCTTCCAGTGACCGGTCTCCTTGCAGTGATAGCAAATGGTCTTCGAGTCCGGTCCAGACTTCGGCGCAGCGGCGGAGGTTACCGTCTCCGTGCCCTTAGCCTTAGCCTTTTTCTTGGACCAACTCTTCTTGAACTTAGCCGATTTCTGCACCATCAACACTTGATGTGTGCCTTTCTTAATATCCTGCTCTGCCACTTTGAGCATCCCATGCAATTCAGTGAGCTTCTTATCCATGCCGTGCATATGATAGTTCAAGATGAACGTCCCATAGCTAGGCGGAAGAGAACCCATAACTGCATCTGTAGCCAGCTCATCCAAGAGCAGGAAGCCCAACCGATCCAAAGCTTGCACGTATCCAATCATATTGATCACATGCGGGCTTAGTGGGTCACCATCCTTCAGCTTACAATCCATCAAGGCTCGCCAGACGTTGAACCTTTCGGTCCTAGCCTGCACCTGAAACATGCTCTTGAGACTCTCGATCATATCGAAAGCCCCAACATCTTCGAAATGCTGCTGCAAATCAGGCTCCATACAAGCCAGCATGAGGCAGCTGATCTCGTTTGATTCATCAATGAGTTTCTGGTAGGCACTCTTGGTTGTGGTATTAGCATTATCGGCAGGTTCCTCTGGAAGTGATCCTCTAGAGCATGTTCCTTTTTATCATGCTTGAGAACAATTCTCAGATTTCTATACCAGGTGGTAAAGTTTGTTCCATTCAGTTTATCCTTTTCCAGAATTGATTTCAATGCAAAGTTGGGTTGAGCAGGTGGTGCCATTGATCTACAACAGAAAATATGCAATCACTAAGCAATGTGTTTATGTAGACTAATTCAAGCCTAAACAGAAATACTCCCACTGAAGTCAGCATCCCTCCGCAAACTCTCAGTGATTCAGGATCCGACTAGCACATGCGACTAGTGAGCTTTAGCATCACTGCTAGACAACATTCCTATCCGGTAAGCAACTCCTTGCTAATTGTATCTCTATACGACTCCTGTCGGTCGGGTAGGTATCTTATACCTCGGCTCCGGACCTCCTTTGCCACAAGGCCCAAAACCGTTTTGATAGCCTTGTCAAGTTAACCTGATGCAGTGCATGTCTGTGTCCGACACGAACCCTTTAGTTCAAGGACACCCAGCAGCACCCCAATTTTATGAGCCCACTACTAGACGTACTTGACGTGCGAGGTGCAACATCAGGGATGGCAATTCGCTTGATATTCATGAGGGATCTTTCTACCACTTTAACATGCATAGAAACAAAGAAGCATAACAATCACAAATAAACACATATTGTGAGATAGTATGGCTCCTTCATGGATGTTCTTCCAGGTCGGCTCCGGCTCCGACTCCGATGACCATCTAGGAACTCCATCTTGTTTGTCACGCCCGAACGCCAAGCCACCAACCTAATCTCTATTATCCAACTACTACAACTAGTAATGATTTTTACATGGAGTCACAAGTCGACACACAGGTCGTTATACATTATAATGACAACACTTTGGCTCCTGCCGGCTGACAAACATGACGCACAGGCCATGTATAAATTACACACATGCATCACATACACATGAGCCATACTATTCACATCAAACCTGCAAAACAAAGTTATGCATAGAATCGCATTCTACCGGTTTGAGTGTCGGATTTACGTTTCACTGTTAACCCCGATGGCGGATACCGACCGGTAGGGGTAGGTTGTGTCACGACCTCATCCACTCCGATCATCAGAAAACATAGCCACATCAATCCCCATGTGCAGTTGATCTCATCAACCGTGCACATAGCCGATCTTATCAACGACAACAGATCTCATATGCCGTCTCCACATATCTAATATGCATATGATCTGAATCCAAATCCTATAGCAGAGGCTCTGATACCACTGTTGGGATCTACGGTAGGGTGCGTCGACTGCAAATTAAAATTTTCCTACGTGCAGAACAACCAAGAACATGCTATGGGAGATGGATCACAAATCGTTACCACTAGACGTGCAATGCCGTGCAGCGGAAGAAGAGTTGGGGCAGAGCGTCCGCGTGGATCGTCTCCTCCTCGTCCGATCTCCCTCGAACAACCGGTCGCCGGATCCCACGTACAAGTTCGCCGGAGCGGCGCAAGTGCACCGCCTCTAACGGTATCCGCGTGTGCAGGAGGAACACCGTGCGACGGACTGCTAGGTTTGATCACACAGTCGGCGGCGAGTGGATGTGTCTATTCGCAACACATGCAAACCCTAGTGACAGCGCCGAAGCGATCAACCGCATGAGTGTGCAGCACCCCCACTTTATATAGGTGTCCATCGCGGGCTCAACACTTGGGCCTCGCACGGACCCTAAAGCCCATAAGTCTACTCGGCCACATTCTGAATACAGCTCGGATCACATCCGACCAGTGTCCTCGGATCCGACCTCGTAGGTTCCTTCCCTTAAGCGCGCGACCCCTTAGGTTCAAGCCGACTTGGTCGCAGTTCGGATCACCTCCGAACTGCACGGTTGGTAGTGGCCTCTAGCAAGGCATGCCAAACACCAAGTAGACTATGAAGCTGGTTAGGCGAACCTGTACAACATGTCACACTTCTGTTCCTTTGCCTCACGATATATGTTGTCGGGCTCAAAGCGAGATTGTCATCCTTGTGCCAGCCCAACCTCTTTCTCGTTTCAGTGATGCCGACCACAAACCAGATTATCTCATGATCCTTGTCGCATGGCCATGCTTATCCTGGTTGGATCACACGAGGGGCCCAGAGTATATCTCTCCTGGTCGGAGGGGCAAATCCCATCTTGCTTGACCATGTCTCGCATCATGGGTCTAGACAAGCCCGAAACCTACCTTTGTAACTACCCAGTCACGGAGTAGCGTTTGGTCGGCCCAAAGCGGGTCTGTCACCATCCCGAGTACATGTGCCAGCTTAGGTCTTAGGACATAGAACGTATGTTGTACTAGAGACTCACATATGACATATCGCTGCGTCTCATAGTTGGGTATGTTCGACTCGGACCTTATCTCGACTCGGATCCGACTACGTCGGATCCGACCAGATCCTTCCAAGTCCATATTATCCGGTTAGCATCCAATGCTCCATGGCTAGTGAGACCAAGCCATCGACTGTGTCATATGCTAGTCCAGTCGGCTGCGCGTCCACACACCCCTTTAAACTAGGGACCTTTTAGGATAGTCATCATACAATGCATAGTCCCACAAACAAGTCACGTACTTGCTGATACACATCATTGATAATGTCCAAGGACTATCTTTATTCATAAACACATAGTAAATATCATCATACATGATTACCTCTAGGGCATATCTCCAACAGGTACTTATAGTAGTGATTTTCTTTATTATACTAACGGATCTCACGAGGTTTCTATTGAGTTTTATGTGGATGAAGTGATCAAAGATCGAGGAGGTCTCGATATGAGAAGAAGGAGGAGAGGCAAGAGCTCAAGATTGGCGATTCCCAAGGCACCCCAAGTAAATATTCAAGGATACTCAAGCGTCTAAGCTTGGGGATGCCCCGGAAGTCATCTCATCTTTCTTCAACAAGTATCGGTATGTTTTCATCTTTGTTTCGTTCACGTGGTATGTGTGAATCTTGGAGCGTCTTGTGTGTCTAGTTTTCATATTTCTTTTAAAGCACCATGCTGGTATGAGATAGTCCATGGTTGATTTATAGAATGCTCTTTGCACTTCACTTATATCTTTTGGGTGTGGCTTTATAGAATGCTTCATGTGCTTAACTTATATCATTTGAAGTTTGGATTGCATGTTTCTCTTCACATAGAAAACTGTTGTTTGTAGAATGCTCTTTTGCTTCTCTTATATTTGTTAGAGCATGATATTTTTTAGAAAGAATTAAACTCTCATGCTTCACTTATATCTATTTAGAGAGTCAACAGGAATTGGTCATTTGCATGGTTAGTCATGAAATCCTACATAAAACTTGTGGATCACTGAATATGATATGTTTGATTCCTTGCAATAATTTTGAGATATAGAGATGGAATATGTGGGAGGTACTAGTAAACAGTTGTGGTTAGTAAGAATATTGGTGTTAAGGTTTGTGATTCCCGAAGCATGCACGTATAGTCTCTCGTTATGCTATGAAGTTGGAGCTTGATTTATTATTGATTGTCTTCCTTATGAGTGGCGGTCGGGGATGAGCGATGGTCTTTCCTACCAATCTATCCCCCTTGGGGCATGCGTACTAGTACTTTGTTTCGAGGGCTAATAAACTTTTGCAATAAGTATATGAGTTCTTCATGACTAATGTGAGTCCATGGATTATACACACTATTACCTTTCTGCAATTTGCTAGCCCCTACGGTACCGTGCATTGCACTTTCTCACCTCGAGAGTCGGTGCAAACTTCGCAGGTGCATCCAAAGCCCGTGATATGATACGCTCTATCACACATAAGCCTTATTATATCTTCCTCAAAACAGCCACCATACCTACCTATTATGGCCTTTGCATAGCCATTCTGAGATATATTCACTAGAAAAAAAAGACACATCCGTGACATTTTGGGCCGAACGAAATTTTTTTCTGTCATACATATGACACTTCTATGACGATACTTGTGACAAAACCCGGTATCATCATAGATGTGGTGGGCTCCTACTTCTATGACAAAAAATCATGACAGAAAATGGGCTTTTCGTCCTGGGCGGGCCGGAGACGCAGCTGCATGACATTCTTTGGGCCGTCCATGACGGAAAAAACCATGGTAGAAGCAAGGGCGAGCAAATTTCGGGGAGTTCCCGGTTACGGTGGGAGGTCGGGCGCCGAGCGATGCGCGTTTCTCTCGTACACGTGCGCGCGTGTGTGTGAGGCGTTGGCTCTAACTGAACCCGAGCGAGGCGTTGGGCTCTAACTGAACCCGAGCGATTGCACTGCAGGCTACGCGTTACTGAACCCGAGCGATCGATCGATGGCTGTTAACTGAACCCGATCGAGCGATTCCTTCGCTACTGCTGCTAACTGAAGCCGATCCATTGG
>NC_057799.1:462373292-462403916 GCF_018294505.1 Triticum aestivum
GGTACGCCACACCCCTCCCGATCAACAGGACCCCCGTCTCGACCGTAGGAGGTCCGTTTCCTCCGTTCTACGGTACGCCAGGCCTCGTTTCCATCGCCTGTTCCGTCCAAGCCCTCCCGATGAACACGACCACGCATTCCGTTCCGACCCAGCCGGTTGGCTCCCACGCGTTCCGTTGCCTCCCGATGAACACAACGCATTCCGTTGCCTCCCCATGAACACGACGCATTCCGTTGCCTCCCCATGAACACGACGACGACGCTGTTTCTCCGTTCCGACCCAACCATGTACACGAGCCCTGGCCGTACGTATGCGCGAGTAGGCGTTCGAGACCCCGCCCGTATGTACACATACGTGGCCGTATTTTCTTTCTTGCACCCTGGCCGCTGTACGTACATGTACATGCTACGTGTGCACCTCTACTACGACACGTACGCGCCTCTACTATGACACGTGCGCGCCTCTACATCCACCAGTATATATGTACGTACACATTCGCGACCAGAATGACAATGCTATGTACGCTTCGACCAGGTGGGTCCCGACTGTCAGGCACTTCCTTGCGTGCGAAGATGTAGCTGGTGCGTCCCAGCAGTCAGGGGGGCGAATCGTTTTTTTTTGCCCGGATGCACTTCCTTGCGTGCGAAGGTGTAGCTGGTGGGTCCCAGCAGTCAGGGGGAAATGTTTTTTCGCGAAATACGGTGGCCCGTCCGGTGGGTCCCCACTGTCAGGTGGAGGAATAATTATTTTGCACGTAATAAGGAGGCACTTCCTTGCTGCGGCCGTGGACCCAGTTGTCAGTCTCTCCACGCACAGTCCACGTCCGATGGAAGCCGTTCCTTGACCACGTTGACCACGCCGCGCCGAGAGCACCAGGGCGGTGGACGACAGCGAGGCCTAGGAAGGGGACGACGCGGAGCCGGGGAAGACGCGGCAGTGGATGCCCACACGTAGAGGAGTACGAGGGTTCACTGGTTCACTAAGGTGTGAGGCTGCCATCGCCGCAGAATAACAGGGGGTGTGGGTGAGTAGAGGGATGTCCTGGCCAGCGGTGGGAGTAGTAGTGGGCGGTGAGGCCTCCGTCGCATCACAGCCGGCCACAGGAGGCAGGAGCACGAGGCACGACCGGCGCTGGTTTGGGCGGCTGGAGCAAGAACACCAGAGGTTGAAGAAGCACTATGGCCGTTGGATGGACATCGTACGGTCACTGGAGCTAGAATCGTGCATATTGACTAAGTTGACAAAGCCCTCCGTCCCCGTAAACTTAGTAGGCCCACAAGTCAGCCTGCCACTATACTGGGTCCCAGCTAACAGGGGGAGTATTCATTTTTTTTGTGCGTAATAAGGAGGCACTTCCTTGCGTGCGAAGATATAGATGGTGGGTCCGAGCTGTCAGCGGCGGTAACGTTTTTTTGCGAAATACAGAGGCCCTTTCGGTGGGTCCCTGATGTCAGGTGGAGGAATCATTATTTTGCGAGTAATAAGGAGGCATTTCCTTGCGTGCGGCCATGGACCCAGCTGTCGGCCTCTCCACGTACAGTCCACTTCAGATGCATGTCGGTCGTTGACCACGTTGACCAGGCCGCGCCGAGAGCACCAGGGCGGTGGACGACGGCGAGGCCTAGGAAGGGAACGACACGGAGGCAGGGAAGACTCGTCAGTTGTTTCCCACGCGGAGGGGAGTATGACTGTACGAGGGTTTACTGGTTCGTCTGTCGTCGCCGGAGAATAACAGCAGATGTGGGTGAGTAGAGGGATGGCTAGGCCAGCGATGGGAGTACGGTGGGGCGGTGAGGCCTGCGCGGCAGCAGAGCCGGCCGCGGGGAGGAGGGAGCAGGCAGTCCCGCCGGCGCTTGTTTGAGCGGCTGGAGCAGGAAGAGCAGAGATTGAAGAAGCACGACGGCCGTAGGATGGACATCGTACGGTCACTGGAGCTAGAATCGTTCATATTGACTAAGTTGACAAAGCCCTCTGTCCCCGTCAACTTTGTAGGCCCACAAGTCAGCCTCCCGCCATGGTGGGTCCCAGCTAGCAGGGGAGTATTCATTTTTCTGTGCGTAATAAGGAGGCACTTCCGGTGGGTCCGAGCTGACAGCGGGGGGAACTTTTTTTCGTGAAATACGGTGGTCCGTCCGGTGGGTCCCAGCAGTCAGGGGGGAAACGTTTTTTCCGCGAAATACTGGTGGCCCATCCGGTGGGTCCCTGCTGTCAGGTGGAGGAATAATTATTTGGCGCGTAATAAGGAGGCACTTCCTTGCGGCTGCCGTGGACCCAGCTGTCAGCCTCTCCACGTACAGTACTCTTCCGATATAAGTTGGTCGTTGACCACGTTGACCACGCCGCGCCGAGAGCACCACGGCGGTGGACGACGGCGAGGCCTAGGAAGGGGACGACGCGGAGCCGGGGAAGACGCGGCAGTGGATGCCCACGCGGAGAGGAGTACGAGGGTTCACTGGTTCGGCCGCGGTGTGAGGCTGCCGTCGCCGCAGAATAACTGGGGGAGTGGGTGAGTGGAGGGATGGCCTGGCCAGTGGTGGGAGTAGTATGGGGACGGTGAGGCCTCCGCGGCAGCGCAACCGGCCACGGGAGGCAGGAGCATGCGGCACGACCGGCGCTGCTTTGGGCGGCTGGGGCAAGAAGACCAGAGGTTGAAGAAGCACTACGGCCGTTGGATGGACATCGTTGACCACGCCGCGCCGAGAGCACGAGGGCGGTGGATGACGGCGAGGCCTACGAAGGGAACGACATGGAGCCGGGGAAGACATGGCAGTGGCTGCCCACACGGTGGAGAGTACGAGGGATGACAGGTTCGGCTGCCGTCGCCGGAAAATAACAGGAGGTGTGGGTGAGTAGAGGGATAGACAGCCAGGGATGCGAGTATGATGGGGCCGTGAGGCCTGCCCGGTAGCACTGCTGTCGGAGTAAATGGCCACGGGTAGCCTAACCGACTACCCCTGGCTCTTCGGAAAATTTATCAGGCCTTTGGGCCTTCAAGCACTCCAAGCATTTGGGCCGCCTTCCCTGGCCGGCTACCACTAAAGCCGACTCCCGGAAGGCGACCCAGCCTCACCGACTCCTCCCTAGGGCGACTACGGGGTGGCCGACTCCAAGAAGCCGGCCAAGAAGGACGCCGACTCCTAGGAGCCTGCCAAGACCACAACCACTCCTACATAACGGCGACGAGACGGGGTGTGGCCACAGTGCGGCCCACGACCCCCGAAGCCCGAGGCGGGCATGGCTACAAGAGGCCGTACGGGAGGGACGTCTCCCGTGCGGCTCGGCACTGTAGCCATGCTAGCCTCGACGTCATCCACGACCCACTCCTGTACGGCCCGAGGACTGCGGGCCCCTTCAGCCAGAGAGAGGCGTGAAGGCGGCCCGGCTTTTCCTAGTCGGCCAAGAGTATAGCCGGCCTCCAGAAGCCGGCTACTCCCTTCCTCGAAGCAGGAGCCCCATTAAGGAGACAAGACGAGGTAAGGCTACAGTGATAGCCCCCGAGGCGGCCCACTGTAGCCATGCTTACCTCGACAAAGCCCTCATCATCGGAGGCGCGGCTACAGTAAGCAGCCGCCGACAAGACCCTAGGCGGTGGGACCGGCCTGTCGACCAAGTAGCCGGTAGCCGGCGGGACCCAGCAGCCGGCGGAGAAGCCGGCGAGCGTAGATACTGACGGCTGGGACCAGTTCCCAGTCGGATTACCATTGTATCCCCGGGGGGTAGGCCTATATAAACCCCCCGGAGCACCCATGCAAAGGGTTCGCTTCTAGGTTCGCACCCAAGCATAGCACAGACACCATAGATAGAGAGAAGCAGGAGCTAGCCTTGCTCTTCTTCTCCCTTGACCTCAACAGCTCTAGGAGCGATTGTAGCTACCCTTTATCGATCTAGTGATCATGCGGAGACCCCGCAGAGCAGGACTAGGGGTGTTATCTCCTCGGAGAGCCCCGAACCTGGGTAAGATTCGCCGGCGTGCATGTCTTCGCCTCATCCCGTTTCCGGGCACCGGCGACGTTTTATTGCCTCCTACAATGATAAGCCATCCCTTGGCATATGTCGCACCAACCACCCGACATTTGGCGCCCACCGTGGGGCCAGGTGCACCGTCGTCCGGAGACCTGTTCTGGACGGGAACCCTCTTCCTCCCCCGCGAGCGCAGCCAGCCTGCCGTGCCCGATGGCGCTTGCCTCAACGCGCTGCAAGGCGTCGACGACGCCTGCGCAGCAAGCCACCTCGCCGATCTGCTCGGCGAGACTCGCATCTCCGACGAGCCTGCGTCCGACGCAGGCACCGACTACCCCGAGAGCCGCCTCGTCAGCCTCCTCGACCAACTTCACGTCTCCAGCGAGCCTGCTGCGGACATGGAGTCTGTCGGCTCCACCGATCCGATGCTCATCGACTCCGACACCGCGTCGCTCGACGCCTACCCCTCCGATGTGGTGGTTTTCGACGACCCCCTCCCTCGAGCTGACAGCGGCAGCAGCGCTGTCACCGAAGTGCTGGTCATCAGCCACATCTCCAACTCGACGAGAACGCCCGCGACACTCAGCAAGCGGCGATGCACGACCTCTCCGTCCCCATCCCGGCCGACGCCGACGCCGAGACCCTGGAGGCACGCCGCCTTGCCCTCATCGCGGAGGGCAAGAAGATAGCCTCGATGAGACGCCTCACCGAGGCCCACCAGCGCGAAGTCGACCGCGCCGCCTTCGGGACGCCGCCGCCTTCGGGACGCCGCCGCCTAGCATCCCGAGCCGAGCCGGCTACGTCCAGAAACGCGGCGCAGCCGTTGCCAGCATGCTGGGCGCAGATCAGCCCGTCTATGCCACCCCGCTCGAGAACTTGCGAGCCGCTCAGGCGGCTGCAGAGGAGCTCAATGGGCTGGGAGCCGATGAGCTCCCTTACATGACAAGACGGATCCAACAGCTGATCGACGCGGCTGCAGAACGGCACGAAGCCGGCGCCCGAGCTGATAGCCATCCCCCGCGCCGGGAGCACACCGCGACGTCCTGCTCGCCGACTGCGAGCGGCGCACGCCAGAAGAAAGACAAGGAGCCGGCTGCCAGCCGCAGCCGGAGTCGCATTACCATCGAGCGCGACGCGGATGGCCGCCCTCGAGCTGTAGAGCACCAGGGAAACCTGCCCCTCCCCCGCCTCGAAGAGAAAGACACCTCACTGCATCGCCTGTCACTCATCCGACTCTTGGCGACCGACTCGGCCGCCGAGAAGGAGTCGGCGAGAACGACGCCCGCCATAGGATCGACCGCCTTGCTCGGTCCTTGGCGTTAGAAGAAGAAGATGATGTCGACCCGCCATGCTTTGGCCCCCGCATCCGCGATGAGCCCTTCCCCAAAGGGTTCTCGCTTCCCAGAGACACACCCAAGTACAACGGCTCGGTGAAGCCGGAAGATTGGCTCATCGACTACTCCACAGCCGTCAGCATCGCCAACAGCAATCGGCGCATTGCCGTGAAGTACGTCCTCCTGATGCTGCAGGGCACGACGCACACATGGCTCAACAGCCTCAAGCCCTACAGCATCAACAGTTGGCTGGACTTCACCGAAGTTTTCGTCCGCAACTTCACCAGCACCTACAAGCGGCCTCCCAAGCCTCGCCAGCTCTCCCTCTGCGTCCAGGGGCCCAACGAGTCGACCCGCGACTACCTCACGCGATGGGCCGAGCTCCGCAACTCCTGCGAGGGAGTGCACGAGGTCCAGGCCATCGAGTACTTCACTGCCGGGTGCCGAGAGGGCACCCTCCTCAAGCACCGACTCCTCTGCGACGAGCCGGCTACCCTTGACGAGCTACAAATCATCGCTGACAAGTACGCCACTGCCGACTCCTCCATGAAGACCGAGCTCCGAGTAGACGCCTCGGGGAAAGTAATTGCTCCGGCTCCCAAGATGCCGGCTGGCGACCCTAACCGGCGCCCCTACCAGAACGACCACAAGCGCAAGGGCCCCATGCCGACTTCCTCTAGTCGGCAGGTGGCCACAATTGAAGACGAGCAGCCCGAAGAGCGGCCCGCTCCCAAGAAGAAGGGTGGCCGGCCGCCTTGGCAGCCTTCTTTCTCCTACGAACAAGCACTCGATGCTCCCTGCAAGTTCCACAGCGGCGCAAAGCCGTCCAACCATACAACATGGAAATGCCACTGGCTCACCCGCATCACCAAGGGCGAAGGGATGGTGCCGCCTCCGCCTCCCGGCCCGCCGCCTCCAGCTCCCCAGCAGCCGGCGGCCCGGCCGGCAGTCGGCGCCATCCAAGACGAGTTCCCCGAAGCGCACGACGCCTACGTCGTTTTCACCAGTCAAGTCGACGACAAGCGCAGCCGACGCCGGCAGCACCAAGAAGTAAACGCAGTCGCCTCTAGCACCGCCGAGTTCATGCACTGGTCAGAAAAGCCCATCAGCTGGAGCCAGGCCGACCACCCAGAGGTGATGCCTTCGCCTGGCTCCTATGCTATGGTCTTGGACGTCACCCTTGCGACGGAGAGGCGAGCTGCCAGATTTTCCCGCGTCCTGATAGACGGCGGGAGCAGTATCAACATACTGTACCGCGATACCATGGACAAGCTGAACATCAAAGCAAAGCAGCTCATGCCGAGCCGCACCGTCTTCCATGGTATCGTACCCGGCCTATCTTGCTCTCCAATCGGCAAGATCAAGATGGATGTTCTCTTCGGAGACAAAGATCACTTTCGCCGGGAAGCAATATGGTTCGAGGTGGTGGATTTGGAGAGCCCGTATCATGCACTACTTGGCCGACCTGCTTTGGCCAAGTTCATGGCTGTGCCCCACTATGCCTACCTGAAGATGAAGATGCCGAGCTCGAAGGGGATCATCACGGTAGCCGGCGACTACAAGAAGTCCATCGAGTGTGCCATGGCCAGCAGCCGGCTGGCCGAGTCCCTCGTGGTGGCAGAAGAGAAGAAGATGTTGGAACGGGTTGTGGCCATGGCCGGCAAGCAGCCGGCCTTGTCCCGCAACCTCAAGGACTGTGATGCGCAGGGCTCCTTCCAGCCTGCCAAAGACACGAAGAAGATACCTCTAGACCCGGAACACCCGGAGAGGTTCGCCGTGATTGGGGCGAACTTCGACAGTAAATAGGAAGGCGAGCTCGTCGACTTCCTCCGTGAGAATCGAGACATCTTTGCATGGTCCCCAAAGGACATGCCGGGTGTCCCGAAGGATTTCGCCAAGCACAAATTACATGTCCGAGCTGATGCGAAGCCGGTCAAGCAACCCCTCCGCCGACTATCAGAAGAGAAGCGAAGAATCGTGGGAGAAGAGATAGCCCGGCTCCTTGCAGCCGGCTTCATCATGGAAGTGTTCTTTCCAGAATGGCTTGCCAATCCAGTTCTGGTTCTGAAGAAGAATAACAAGTGGCGCATGTGTATAGACTACACGAGTTTGAACAAGGCCTGCCCAAAGGATCCGTTTGCTTTGCCGCGGATTGACCAAGTGATAGACTCCACAGCCGGATGCGAGCTGTTAAGTTTTTTGGATGCATAGTCAGGGTATCATCAGATCAAGTTGGACCCGGCTAACCGCCTGAAGACTGCCTTCATCACACCCTTTGGAGCTTTCTGCTACCTGACAATGACATTCGGCTTGAGAAATGCCGGTGCCACTTTTCAGCGTTGCATGCAGAAATGTCTCTTGAAACAACTCGGCAGAAATGCCCACGTCTACGTAGATGACATTGTGGTGAAGACAGAGAAGCGCGGTACCTTGCTGGAAGACCTAAAGGAAACATTTGCCAACTTGCGCCGATTCCAGATCAAGCTCAACCCCAAGAAGTGCGTGTTCGGAGTGCCAGCCGGCCAGCTGCTAGGCTTCCTGGTCTTCGAACGCGGCATTGAGTGCAACCCTATCAAGATCAAGGCCATCGAGAGGATGGAGATTCCCACCAAGCTGCGAGATGTGCAGAAGTTCACTGGCTGCTTAGCCTCCCTGAACCGTTTTATCAGCCGACTAGGAGAGAAGGCTCTCCCCCTGTACCGACTCATGAAGAAGTCCACTCACTTTGAGTGGAATGATCAAGCCGACCAAGCCTTCCATGAGTTGAAGAAAATGTTGACCACTCCGCCTGTCCTGGCTGCGCCGACTGAGAAGGAGCCCATGCTCCTCTACATCGCCGCGACAAGCCGAGTCGTCAGCACTGTTGTTGTGGTCCAGCGCCCGGAGGAAGGCCGAGCCCAGTTGGTCCAGAGGCCGGTCTACTATCTCAGCGAAGTACTGTCCAGCTCAAAGCAAAACTACCCGCACTACCAGAAGATGTGCTACGGGGTGTACTTCGCTGCCAAGAAATTGAAGCCCTACTTCCAAGAGCACCCCATCACGGTCGTGTGCACTGCCCCGCTCGCCGAGATCATAGGCAGCCGGGATGCATCCGGCCGGGTGGCCAAATGGGCCATTGCCTTGGCGCCCTACACGATTTTCTATCAACCCCGCACCGCCATCAAGTCGCAAGCATTGCCCGACTTCCTCGTCGACTGGGCCGAGACCCAGTACTTACCGCCGGCTCCCGACTCTACCCATTGGCAGATGCACTTTGACGGGTCCAAGATGCGCACCGACTTGGGAGCCAGCATCGTCCTCACCTCTCCCAAGGGTGACAAGCTCAAGTACACGCTGCAGATCCACTTCGCCGCCTCCAACAACGTGGCCGAGTACGAGGCGCTCGTACATGGGCTCCGGCTAGCCAAAGAACTCGGCATACGCCGGATCCTGTGCTACGGCGATTCAGACTTGGTGGTCCAGCAATCATCTGGCGACTGGGACGCCAAGGACGCGAACATGGCGAGCTACCGTTTCCTCGTCCAGCAGATGAGCGGATACTTCGAAGGGTGCGAGTTCCTTCACGGGCCAAGGGCCGACAACGACCAAGCAGATGCCCTAGCACAGATCGGCTCCACCCGACAAGCCATACCGACTGGCGTCTCCCTCCAGCGCCTCCTCAAGCCGTCCATCAAGCCGTCTCCAGAGTCGGACTCCATCTTCATACCGCCTGCGCCAGAAACAGCCGGATCCGGCTCAAGAAACCCCGCAGGCAGCACGGGAACTTCAACGACTGCCCCGGGAACTGACGTAGTCGCACCCGGCCCAGGGACTTCAGAACCCTGCCCGGGGACTGCAGCAATCGGCCCGGGGACTGCAACGACACAAGAAGCGGTGGTCGACTCCAATGCAACACCCAACCCACCCACCCGAGTCATGGTGGCCACATTAACAGCAGAAGAAGTCACAGCTCCCTCATGGGCCCAGCCCATCCTCAAGTTCCTAGTCAGCAGAGAGCTGCCGGCTGATGAGATCGCAGCAAGACTAGTGCAATGACGAGCCGCAGCATACACAATAATCAACAGGGAGCTTGTGAAGCGCAGCGTCACTGGAGTCTTCCAGCGTTGCGTCGAGCCAGAAAAAGGAGTGGCAATCCTCAAAGACATCCACCAAGGCGAATGCGGCCATCACGCCGCCTCAAGATCCCTCGTGGCCAAGGCTTTCCGCCATGGGTTCTTCTGGCCGACTGCCTTGGAGGATGCTAAAGAAATAGTCAAGAGCTGCAGGGAATGTCAAGTCTTCAGTTCCAAACAACACCTGCCGGCTTCTGCTCTCAAGACCATTCCCCTCACCTGGCCTTTTGCCGTCTGGGGACTAGACATGGTGGGCCCTTTCAAGACAGCCCGCGGTGGCTTGACACATCAACTCGTTGCGGTGGACAAGTTCACAAAGTGGATTGAAGCCAAGCCAATTAAGAAGCTGAACGGGCCGACTGCCGTGACATTCATCACCGACATCACTACTCGGTACGGCGTGCCGCACAGCATCATCACCGACAACGGCACGAACTTCGCCAAAGGCGCACTGGTACGTTTCTGCGCGACGCAGGGCATCCAACTGGACTTAGCGTCCGTTGCCCACCCGCAGTCAAACGGCCAGGTCGAGCGAGCAAATGGACTTATCCTCTCCGGCATCAAGCCCCGACCGGTTGTACCACTGGAGCGATCGGCCGGCTGCTGGCTCGAAGAGCTGCCGGCTGTCCTCTGGAGTCTGCGCACTACACCCAACAAGTCAACCGGCTTCACCCCATTCTTCCTTGTGTACGGTGCCGAGGTTGTCATCCCAACAGACATCGAGTTCGACTCGCCTCGGATCACCATGTACACGGAGGAGGAAGCCAAAGAAGCAAGAGAAGACGGCGTCGACCTACTGGAAGAAGGCCGGCTGTTAGCCCTCAGCCGGTCCGCCATCTACCAGCAAGGCCTGCGTCGCTACTACAACCGCAAGGTCAAGCCAAGAACCTTCCAAGAGGGCGACCTTGTGCTCCGGCTGATCCAGCGAACAGCCGGCCAGCACAAGCTCTCGGCCCCTTGGGAAGGCCCTTTCGTCGTCAGCAAGGCACTCGGCAACGACTCCTACTACTTGATCGACGCGCAAAAACCAAGAGCACGCAAGAGAGACGACTCCGGCAAGGAGTCGGAGCGACCATGGAACGCAAACCTCCTAAGACGATTTTACAGCTGAAAAGCAGTATGTGTCACGCTCCCCTTTTGTATTAAGTACAAACCAACAGGCCCCCCGAACAGTACTCGGGGACTGCCTTTTATTTATCTATGAATGACGAGTGTCATATCCATGAATGTATTATTACATTTTGAATTTTTGTCCGGCACCGGGTTCGACTAGTCGGCCCGGGACCTGGCCGCCTTGAGCTATATCGAAAGTTCTTCCTAAAGTCAGCAAAGTAGTGCGCCGGCTCCCGAGTCCTCCCTTGTTGAAAGTCGCAGCTCAAAGAACTGACTGTCCGACTAGCAAGAGGAACGACAGAAAGGACGCCCACACGAAAAACGGCTAGGGAACAACTAACCTATATAGCAAAGAGACGGCCTCCAAATATGCCTGCCGACTGTCAAAACAGTCGGCTGGCCGGCTTCCTAAAAAACTTAGCTTAAGTCCGGCAAAGCTAAAAGTACTTCCCCCTCCCCAATCGGCCAGGCACTCCCCGGCTACAGATTGCAGAGCAACTGTTTGACTAGGTAGGCGGCAACCAAGGGAGGGCGGCAAAGGAAAAAAGCAGAAGGACAAAAAGCAAAAGTACAAGGAAAGACCGATTGCATAACTTATATACATAAAGCCGCCCACAGGCCGGCAACAGACTTGAGTTTGAATACACCCAGTGGGTGGAATTGTGCAGACTTAACCAAACATTGTTCAAAAGTAACAAGACAGGAAAACAAAAGAAAGAAGACTAAGGCGCGACATGAAGGCCGAGCTGGTCGGGGAAGGCGGCCTCGCCGGCTGAAGGAGTGGCCGCCTAGCTGGTCCCGGCTGGACCACCTCCTGCGGCAGGAGACGCACTCGCACGCGACGTAGTGCTGGAGGCGCGGTCAGGCTGGCCGGCTACTCCACCAGCCGGCTCGACGTCTTCACCCTCCTCCTCCTCCTCTTCGCCCTCGTCGCTGGAGTCGATCTCCTCCGCCGAGTCCTCGCCATACGCCGGGTCCAGCCCGAACCAATCTTCCGGCTGGGCGACTCCATTGTCGTCCACCTCGGGAGCGAAGACGTTGGTGTCGGTGTAGTCGGCGATCGCTGAAGCCCGCCGAATGATGGCCGGCCGCGCCGGCTCCAGCTCCGTGTCGGCTTGCTGCCGCCAGGTAGCCAGCTGGTCCAGGTTCAGGCCGGGATACCAGGCCTTGACGAACTCCAGCGCCCGCCTGGCGCCGGAGCGAGCCACTGATGCCTTCCAAGCCTCGAAGCGGCCGACTGCCACCTCCAGCCAGTCGGCGGTCCGACTGGGGGTGCGAGGGACCGCTTGGCCGGGCCAGAGGGCGGCCAAGACCTGCGACCCCGCGCGCTAAAGCCGGCGGAGCAGCCTGTGAGCCGGCTGGATGCGAGCCTGGATCGCCAGGAGCTGTTCCTCCAGCGAACGGCCGGCGGTTGGCGAGATATCGAAGCCGGCTTGCCTCTTCGCCTGGCGACGGGCTTCGATGGCCTGGTTGGCGGTAGTTGAATAGCCAGGGAAGTACTCTGCGCGAAGAAGAAAAGAAAAGAAGAACACCAAAATCAGAAAAACAAGTCAAAGTGGCAGATGGCAAGAAAGGACGAAGGGGTAGACGACTTACCGTCAACCAGATCCTCGATCTGGCCATAGCCGGAGACCAGAGTCTGCCTGGCCTCTGCCCAGCCGGCCGCCTCCGTCTCGAACTCGGCCTGGAGGGTGGCTTCGCGATCCTGCGCGGCCTTCAGCGCCGCCTTGTGGCCTTGCTCCTGGTCAGACAGTTTCTTGACCAGGCGGTCGCGCTCCTGCACCAAGGCGGCGAGCTCCGCGTCCTTGGCACGAAGAGCAGTCTGGGACTCCCCCAGCTGTGCCCTCAGACTGGCGTTGGCCGCTGCAGAGATAGAAGAAGAAGAAGAACAATGAGAAATCATCAAGGAAGATCTGAGCCGACTGCTCAGCAGTCGGCCCGAATCTCGGGGACTACACCCAGTGGGTGCGCTGACGCGCCCCTACATGAGATAAAGATCAAGTCACATACCTCGGCTCTCAGTAAGATCGGCGGTCTTCTGAGTCAGCTCCCGAGCCTGGGAGTTGAAGGCGGCCGCTCGGAGGTTGTGGTAGTCCAGCAAGATGGACAGAAGACCGAAGTGAGAACAAAAGCAGCAAAGACAAAATCTCCAAGAAGTTCCAAGCCGCCTGCTCAGCAGCCGACTCGGAACTCGGGGACTACACCCAGTGGGTGCGCTGACGCGATCCCACGAGAGAAATCAAGATCAAGAAAGAACAAGATGGGAATGCTAACCCGGATGGCTGCCCGCGTTGCGAGGAATTCGTCGGTGAACTGCCTCAGCGCCGCGGCTTGGCTCTGGAGCCGGGTCCGGCCGTCTTGTGCAGCGACGTTCACCACGGCTGTCCCTCCGCCTGGCGTCCACCCCGAGGTAGCGCTGGCCGCCTCCACGTCTCGGGCCGATGAGCTGGAGCCCACGGCCGGCTGTGGCTCCGACGCGGCCTTCCCTACACGCTGGCTTGGCGGAACCCGGACCGCCACCTCAGCCCCCGCGGCTGGCTCGCCCTCCGCCGACTGTGCGGGCGCGGGCTTAGGCTGGCGGCCTTGGGCCGCCCTAGTCGGAGGAGTCGGCTCCGGCGCCTTCTCTAGGATGATGACATCGCCGCCGCTTCCTCCCAGCCCCGGCTGGGAACCGCTGGCTCCCCCTGGCGAGGGATCCACGTCCCCTGGCGCCATGGTGCCCAGGGGGGTGACCAGCAAAGCCTCCACTGCCGCCGCCTCGGCCTCGGCCTCTGCCTGGGCCTTGGCTGCGGCCTCGGCGAGCGCCTTCGCCGCCTCCTCCTCCCGAGCTGCCTGGGCGGCGGTTGCCCTCCGTGCCTCCGCCTCCCGCGCTTCCTGCTCCTCCCGCACCTCCCGCGCGTTCCTTTCCGTCGCCTCCAGGAGGGCGGCGTGGGGATCTACGCGGCGAGTGGTGCTCCCAGAGCCCCCTGGCGACTCGACGACGGAGCCGGCAGCCGCCCGCTCAAGTGACAGCGGAGCTCTGACCGTTGAAAAAGAAGACGAAGGTTCAAGAACCACCCAAGAAAAGAAAGAAGGAGAGTGCATAGAAAAAGAGAACTTACGCCGACACAGTCTGCGACTGCTTCACCACTTTGCGGAAGCGAGCCGCCTTCGCGGCCGCCTCTTCCCGCCTGGTGGCTGCCGCCCCGCCCCTGGGCTTCTTCGTCCGGCTGCCGAACAAGCCCTGGGCGGCGCGACGTTTCTGGCCTCTACCCCGAGCAGGCTGCGCGCTGGAGGAGCCCGCGCCGCGTCTGGATGCCGGCTGGTGGTGCGGGACGGCTTCGACCTCGTCCTCGTCCGGCCAGTCGTCGGAAGTAGCGGTGAACCCGGAGCCGCCCGCTTCGCCGCCGGCTTGGCCACCAGCCGGCTCGACGGCGTCCTCCATATGGACCGCCCCCAGGTCGGGGTCTTCCTGGTCGTGCTCGGTCCGATCAGGACGAAGCGGCGCTCCACGTCTGTCCCGCCGGCCGGCCGAAGCAGAGGACCCTGGGAAAAGAACGAGCTGACTGAGTTAGAGTCGGCCCAGAAGAACTCGGCGACAAGGCTGAGAGAGAGAGAGAGAAAAAGAAACGAGGGGAGCGTACCATAGGCGGAGGATTGGCACGGCTATATGGCTCCTTGCCGAATTGCCAGTCTTCGGAAAGTTGGCAGTTGGCGAGGTAATTCACCATGGAGGCGGCGTCATGCTGCGGCATCTCCTTGGTGCACATTCGGCTCGGATCGAGCGGGCCGCTCATCTGACAGATCAGATGAGGCCGGCTCTGGAGCGGAAGAACCCGGCGCGTGACGAATGCGGCCAGAAGGTCGGGCCCCGTCAGGCCCTCCGACTGGACCATCACCCGCAGTCGGGCGATGGCGGCGTTCCCTGCCTGCGACAGCGTCACGGCCCGGAAGGACCACTGGGGCAGCCTGCCCGCCGGTGGGCCGGCTACGTAGGCCGGCAAGTTGAGGTAGTCGCCCCGGGGAGCGATGCTCCGCACGTAGAAGTATGACTTCTGCCACTTCTTCACCGATTGGATCAGCGTGATGATGGGGAAGGGGTTGTCGGCGCCTGATCTCCGCGACGCGATGAAGGCGCCAGTCTGAGCCGGCACGCCCCGCACGCACGTGCCCAGCTTCGACTGGAAGAAATCCCCCCAGAGCTCGAGGGTGGGGAGGACGCCGAGATAGCCCTCGCACAGGGTGACGAACGCTGACAGCAGCACCACCGCGTTGGGGGTGAGGTGGTGCGGCTGGAGCTGATAGAATTCCAGCCAGGAGCGGAAGAAGGCGCTCACTGGCAGGCCGAAGCCGCGCAGGAAGTGCGAGCGGAAGACCACCCGCTCGCCCTCCCGCGGCGCCGGCCTGATTTCCTTCTCCGGCGCGAGGCGGACCTCCACTTTGTCCGCGCTGGGCAGATGCCGGGTGTCGCGGAGGAAGTCGATGTGGTCGTTATGGACGATGGAGCCGTCCCAATCCCCGCCAAGCTGCTCTACGTGAGGAGGCATGGCGAGGGCTAGCGCGGCGGCAGAGGAGCGTGCGGAGGAAGAGCGCGGCGGCGAGGCGCTGTCGCGAGAACGAGCAAGGGAAGAAGATGGTGGAAGTAGGAGGAGCATGCGAGGGCTTGCCGCCCTCCGCCTCCCCCTACTTATGGCCTCACGAGGCCGAAGAGGCCGGACGTGGGGAGGAGACGTGGGATTAATTGCGCCCACTCTCCCCACGTCTCGCGTTTATTATGCATAAGTGCGAGCCGAAACTGCCGCACGAAACGTGCGGGCGGTTTCGGGATGCAAAGGATCCGCACCTGGGCCGGGGCGCGGACGTGGCGGGCCCCCTCCCTGCGGCGATGCCCCGTCACGCGCGTGGGCTGGCTGGCTTTCCGGCCACGTGGCACGCCGACGGCCCGAGGCTGGCCCGTGGCCCGGTGCACGTGCCTGCGGGTTCCCGCCCCCCCGACTCCAGAAGATTTCGACTAAGGCGGCGCGCCTGACCAAGGCCGGCTCCCAGCTGTCGGCTTGTCACGATAGGAAGCTGATCGAGCTTCTTGAACCCCCACTCCACCTCGAAGCCCAATCAGCTTCGGGGACTACTGTCGGAGTAAATGGCCACGGGTAGCCTAACCGACTACCCCTGGCTCTTCGGAAAATTTATCAGGCCTTTGGGCCTTCAAGCACTCCAAGCATTTGGGCCGCCTTCCCTGGCCGGCTACCACTAAAGCCGACTCCCGGAAGGCGACCCAGCCTCACCGACTCCTCCCTAGGGCGACTACGGGGTGGCCGACTCCAAGAAGCCGGCCAAGAAGGACGCCGACTCCTAGGAGCCGGCCAAGACCACAACCACTCCTAAATAACGGCGACGAGACGAGGTGTGGCCACAGTTCGGCCCACGACCCCCGAAGCCCGAGGCGGGCATGGCTACAGGAGGCCGTACGGGAGGGACGTCTCCCGTGAGGCTCGGCACTGTAGCCACGCTAGCCTCGACGTCATCCACGACCCACTCCTGTACGGCCCGAGGACTGCGGGCCCCTTCAGCCAGAGAGAGGCGTGAAGGCGGCCCGGCTTTTCCTAGTCGGCCAAGAGTATAGCCGGCCTCCAGAAGCCGGCTACTCCCTTCCTCGAAGCAGGAGCCCCATTAAGGAGACAAGACGAGGTAAGGCTACAGTGATAGCCCCCGAGGCGGCCCACTGTAGCCACGCTTACCTCGACAAAGCCCTCATCATCGGAGGCGCGGCTATAGTAAGCAGCCGCCGACAAGACCCTAGGCGGTGGGACCGGCCTGTCGACCAAGTAGCCGGCAGCCGGCGGGACCCACCAGCCAGCGGGACCCAGCAGCCGGCGGAGAAGCCGGCGAGCGTAGACACTGACGGCTCGGACCAGTTCCCAGTCGGATTACCATTGTATCCCCGGGGGGTAGGCCTATATAAACCCCCCGGAGCACCCATGCAAAGGGTTCGCTTCTAGGTTCGCACCCAAGCATAGCACACACACCATAGATAGAGAGAAGCAGGAGCTAGCCTTGCTCTTCTTCTCCCTTGACCTCAACAGCTCTAGGAGCGATTGTAGCTACCCTTTATCGATCTAGTGATCATGCGGAGACCCCGTAGAGCAGGACTAGGGGTGTTATCTCCTCGGAGAGCCCCGAACCTGGGTACGATTCGCCGGCGTGCATGTCTTCGCCTCATCCCGTTTCCGGGCACCGGCGACGTTTTATTGGCTCCCACAATGATAAGCCATCCCTTGGCATATGTCGCACCAACCACCTGACAACTGCCGGCCACGGGAGGCGGGAGCAGGCGGTTCCGACGGCGCTGGTTTGGGCGGCTGGGGCAAGAAGATCATAGACTGAAGAAGCACGATTGCCGTTAGATTGACATCTAACGGTCTGACGCTGGTAGAGTCGATTGTTGACTAAGTTTCTTTTTTGAGAAACCTTGGGTATGCATGAACTTAGTAGGCCCACAAGTCAGACTCCAAATCTGTGGCAGACAACATAAAGCCCATTTGCTATTTTTTATAATTTGCAGCCCATTTGCTAATTCTTAAGTAATTTATTACAGCCCATTTTCTGCCCAGGACCACGGTCAAAAAGTTCAACCTTACTTTGCATATTTCGGTGGAGTCCGAACTGTTGTAATCCCGAAATGATAAACATTTTTTTAAGAACTTATTGCTATGCCAAAAAAATCGTTTTGTTTTTGTAAGCAAATAAGACGTGGGACAATTGAGTTGGTTTAAGGGAAAACCAGTGGTAAAAAAATCAGCGCTGGGTGGGAAAAAACAACAAAAATAAGGATGTAAATATGAAAAGGGAATTTTATGTGTTTTCAATATAATGATACATGTATATGAACTAGTAAAACTATAGGTAGAGATTAGAAAACGGATGTAGGACATGCGTTTCAAGAGGAAAATGGAACTGGGCTGTGTGTTTGATTCAGTAAAAAAACTGCCTGCGGATGTTGTAAGATAAAATATAACTAACGCTGGTGGGCCAGAGGCCAGTAGATACCTGCTGGATCTTTGTGCCCCGTTGTCGTCATGGGCTGGGCCTGTTAAAAACAAAACCAACCCTGGGCAGTCTACAACCCAGTTGAAACTTGCTCGACTTGAAAAAATAATATACGTGCTCAATAAACGAGAGAATTCTGCAAGTACAGACTGATAACTGGGATGCAGCACAGATATTGTTTTTTATCGTGATAATAAGTGCATGCACTTGTTTCGAAAAAATTGGAGAACTGGGAATTCGAATGGCGGGTGCTTATGCTACCCATCAAATAAAAATCAGGTGCCTGCAAATTCGTTTCGAAACAAATGATTCAGCTTTATATCCACGTCGACCCTCGACATGATGGTTGGAAGCAAATGCAAGTTCATACCAAAAGATCCTTAACAACAATACCAACTTGCGGACGACAAGGTAGTACAACTACCAATACCAAACTAACTTATAATCTTTTTACTCCTGACCCTAGTGTTCGTCTGGTAGAAAATCTTGCAGAGGACTAGCTCCCGCTCCTTCTCTTGCTCCAGGTCCCCGAGGTGGTACTGGTGCACCACCCAGTTGGTCCTCTGCTGGTCGAAGTTCTTGTTGGTGTGCAGCACCAGAACCTTTTTTGCTGCCCGTCTGCCGGCCGTTGACCATCACCGGCAAGGTATTGCCGGTCTTGTGCCACATCGCATGCATGCCGCACTCCGACTGTATCTTGCGACGCATCCACGTGCCCCTTTTGAACACCCTGGAATTGCGCTGGAAGAAATGCTTCCTTAGGCCACTCAGTGTGATACCTGCAGTATTGTGGAATACATGTTTTAGTGTACCTAGTTGGCATTTTCATAACATCTTTGGCATGTTGCAATCACTTGTTTCACTTTTTATTAACTGTCAAACTGTAATTGCTTCACCAGGTCTGCGTCTAAAAAGAAAAATAGAGCTATAAACAAAGGAATATGTTTGTGCAAGTAGACGGCCGATCGGTGTCTTACCTGGAAGTTTCTCAGGTTGGGTGTAGCCTATGCCGTGCTCGCTGTCGATGGTTGGTATGAACAAATCGATGAGAGACTGAAATCTCGCGCTGTCAGCACTCACTTTGGCCTCAAGGTGCTCAATCAGCTCCTGGCCCGTGGGATCGAACTTGACGCCAGCCGGCAGCACCGGCCAATCCTTCTTCGACTTGCATCGGTAATTCCAGTTATATGGTACTCAATGTATGAACAATCGACTGTTTTAAGTGAATGATGAAAGATTTCGACAGATAAGTGGTCATCCAAATCTGAAGTCCAGAATACCCGAACATGCCGCCGGGATTCTTGTGTCACCTCACGTGTAGCGTGTTGTCACGTCAATTCAATGTGTGTACATGATGAATAGTTTGACCGACGTATACCAGTACTGCTACTGTACTACTTACTAGTCGTATTTAGTGTCACAATTTATACATAGGTTTAACTAACAAGTACGCACTTGGAGCCTAACTGATATATATATATATATATGGCTTCTGCATAGCATCTCCATCATCGTTATCAGTACATCCTACGCAGGTGAGTTAGGATGCACTTGATCCCAGGAAGGTATCTATCCTTCAAACCAGAGGAGTGCTTCAAACTAACAACAGTACATAATATCCAACAAAAGAGGGTCGTGCTACAGCAGCAGAATACACGGCTCAGTCTAGATATCAGCACGAATCAAGTTGTGTATATTTGCTGTTGGCATGAATCACATCGCCGCATGTCGGGTTTGCAAAAGCCATCCATCGCATGGAAGCTTGATGCCTTTCACACACTGAAGATTATCTGGCAACAAGCTGTGTCGATGAATCTCTGGATATGTTGATTCATGAAACCCATGGTATGATGTGTAAACACAGCCCCCCTCGCGAATGGAAGTTGCATAGCACATTAATCATCGCCGGTGATATGATCGATGATTGGTTGGATGATCGGATAATTGAGCCCGAGGAACAAGGAGTGGTTGCCGAGGCTGTAAACCCGCCTCCAGTTGAATACGCCTGGCCCAACGGAGCTGGGATCTTTCTCGAACATGAAGCAGCCATAGCCATCAATGTCACGAACGCCCCACGCATTGTACTGCATGTGGTTTGATGTAATGGTTTGGTCAATTTGGTACGTGCGAATGAGCATCAAATGACCGCCGTCAGCTGAACGAGCGATAAACCACCACCCATCGGCTGGTATGATTCCAGGTCCTGGAATCATGAAGGCCAGCGCATTTGCGTCTGCTGCAACAATTTAAATTGGAGACCAAAAGGACAAAAATAAACAATCATGTTCAGAGTATGTGTGGAATTAAGATTATTATAATAGTGACACATATCATAGACAGAGAATTGCAATGTCGTGGTCATAATCATACCCCAAGTTAAAAAATAAGCCAATGGCTTTCGTATTCTAGCAATATGTCATGGTTCAAACATCATGTAACAATGAGAGGAAAACATCTATGATAGCGCCTACTCATATTCTACCATAGCACTTACTACTACTGTTCTCATATCAACTCTAAGAAATAACATGCGTTGTTATAAAAATCTTGTAAACGAGAGTAACATATAGCAATCATGATGTTATGCTCATAATATGTATTCTAACAATCATTAGATGCCAATTGTTCTCATATCAACTCTAACAATAACATGTGTGGTCATAAAAATCTAGGAAATGAGAGGAACATATAGCAATGATGTGGTTATAGACATGCTATGCATTCTAAATTTGTAACAAATGAACAGGCAGCCATATTCATACGGTAAAGATGAGATGAGATAGAACAATTACACAACGATAGATTCCACCAGTATAGGCAGCCAATCTATGCGTCGACCGCGTAAACGATGCCATCGTGCACTATAGCATCAGACAGAAATGTTGCCTCAACAGGATTGATGATGAGCCATAACCATGTATGGCGACCGGATTCCAGATAGACTAATCCCATGTTGAACAAGGCAATGAGCTTGTAATCCATGTAGTCTTCTGATGGTGTGGGCACTTCGCAGATTACAACTTTCTACAAACAGAGGTCGAGCCAAAAGCTTGACGCGTCTCGTGCGTAGTAGGCAGGAGTGTCCGGCGGGCCGCGAGGCTCGATGGCGGCGGTATCCAACGATGGAAGGGTGATCTCTCGCTGGGTGTAGATATCCATGAGACGCCACGGACTACCGGTGTGGTGGATGAGGACGATCCAGTTGGCCTTCATGCCCGCCCAGTAGTGGTCGCGCATGAAGGACAGGTGGACGGGTAGTGGTAGCATGTCGAGGGGCACCACGCCTCCGTAGGATCGTCAAGTCGGTGTCTGGGCCACCTGCGAGGATCAGGCATCAGCAAGCAGGGTGTCTTGAAAAGAGCCGGTCGATTGCAGACGAGTAGACGGTACAAAGACACCGAGCATGCGGCCAGACGGACGGTGCTGAGTAGGTCCATACGACTATAGATCTGCTCCAAGAGAACATCGGGGAGGGAATTCCAATCGCAGCTCTGCGTGTCAGTCGGTTCTGCCATTGGGGTTTTCGGTGCCTGCAAGCCAGCGGGGAAGTGGATTCGGGCAGGCGAGTGAAGAAGCTTCTCCTTGTGTGGCCGAGCAGTGAGCGGGGGGATATGGTACGCGCGAGCTACCAAGGAAGATGGCGCGGGCGGGCGAGCAGTGAGCGGGGGTAAATGGTGTGCGGCCGACGATGGGGAAGAGAGGAGGAAGAAGAAGAGAGGAGGAAGAAGAAGAGAGGAGGAAGAAGAAGAGAGGAGGAAGAAGAAGAGAGGAGGAAGAAGAAGAAGAGTGGAAGACGGGGAAGAAAGTGGATTCAATCTCAATTCTACTAGTACTACTACCAGGATATACCGTCCTTCGGAGTGTAAATAGTTACACCGATGACATGTGGGTCTACCACAACAGGGCCCATATGTCAGTTAATGGAGGACAGAGGTGCGTAGGCGTATTTGCGGAAGCGTGCTCTACTGGCAAACATGATGGCAGTACTGGGTAAGGCTGATTTAGTAACACCAACACGCTGGTTCAGCTTATTAATTACGTGTTCCATCTGCTGCAGCGTGTATTGTCACTTCACTGCGAAGACTAGTTGAATAGTTCTCTCTGACCGAGATGGGGAATAATGGATCGCGAGGACTTCCTTTCTACAGTATCCCTATGCCTCTACGCTCACTTCACTCATTTTGCTCCGTACCTAGTCACTTGTTGAAATCTGTAGAAAGACAAATACTCCGTATTTGGGAACAGAGGGAGGCTTTTACTCCGTCTATTTGGGAACAGAGGGAGTATCACCATATGGAGGGAACAGAGGAAGCTTGAAATATGAACATGTCAATGGGAGGGAGTAAGCCCCATGCATGCATGCAACATGCAACACTCACACGTACACATGGACGCACGCAACACTCATGCACCCATGCGGCACACAGCACACGACGCAACACACACGCTCATGCTCAAGTGCTCAACCTACTCCCTACGTCCGTGAAAGACTGTACATTTAGAGATTTACACATTGACCAGGGCATAATTAACGCCCAAAAGTAACAGACTTATGTGTGCATGTGACCATTGAGATAAGAAGATTAAATGAAGGCCGTTGCATGCTGTAATTAAGGATAGACATCTAGCCTATACCTACAGCACAAGTTGGTGCATTAGTCAATCAATATCGATTTAGATTAAAGGCTAAATGCATTGGAAGTGTAGATGTACATCATCTACTACACTCTTTGTTTTATAGCGAATGTACACTCTTTGTTGGAAGACCGAGGGAGGACACGTGCATGCACTCACATACACAGCCAGGGCGGTTCGCGCGCAAGGGTTGGACTCGTGTCGAGCCTGCGTAAAGTTTTGTTTAACTGATTTCTTTGCTCTGCCAACTGACAGGTGGGACCCAGAAACCAGGTGACAATTTAACCAGTCAACAAAGTGCCACGTCGACTATGTGGCCGGTCAGTAGGGTGCAATACGGTGCTCTACGATGAGCTAGTGATCGTATAATCGCCGCAAAACTATATATAGTGACCGTAAAGAGCGTATTGTTACATACGGTGACTGCCAGTGTATTTTTCTCGTTTCAAATTAAGCCATATTAATCGGAAAGGACGCAGTATGGACTACTACTACTAGTACTAGTACTGCTTTGATGTGTCCCGTCAACTCGCCGAACGAGGAGAAGCTTGCTTACTACGCCTCTCCCTCGCCCACGCGCGCGGTGGTTCGCAGGACGAGGAGAGGGTTTTGACTACAGCGCCCTCTCCCTCTCCCTCTCCCTCGCCCTCGCCCTCGCGGTGGACGTGCAGCAGTTCAATCAGTGTCAGATTGCCAGAAGCATATTGTACTGTAGTATCATCATTGTTGGACCTTCCGAAGAGGCGAAGAGCCAAGTGCAAGGTTCACACGAGTTTGAACTGTTGAACCTCCCGAAGAGGCAAAGAGCCAAGCGCAAGGTTTTATAGGAGTTGTCGTCCTAGTAGGAGTGTACTACAACTATAGCGAATGATGCTACTGTATGATGCCGCCACGTCACGTATATCCAAAGCTGTGCCACCTTTTTTTTCTCAAAGAGCGTGTTGGAGCCCGTGCAACAACCACACAAGTTGCACGTACACATAACACATTTACTAGTAATAAATTCTAAAGGACAAATGACAGTATGCCACACAAGTTCATCTCCAATTCATGTGATAAATTTTTGCACGACTAGTCTACATATATTCACAGCGCTACCGTTCACAATTACCGTACTCCACTTACACATTATAGATGGGCTACTTGTCCTCCTCCAGGTTCCAGTCCCAGGTGTTCTTCATGGATGGCACGATCCATAGCGGTGGGCAACGGGAATCATTGTCGCAGCTTTCTAGTTCGGTTCCACACGATGGAGACTCATCCAAGCTGAAGCGGCATAAATCAGGGATAGCGTGTCCCAGCATGTCGTTCATCCGGCGGTGCGCACTGAAGACACGACCATGCTTCATGAACGGCAGGCCTTCCGTGTCGTGCACGGAAGGTGGCATCCGCTTCACAATGGGGTAGCTGTCCCCGATGAAAAGCGAGTACTCTCCAAGAGTGTTCCTCGGCACCCACGTAGCATCACGGGGGTCGAACTCGGCGCCGTTCATCTGGTACACGCGGCATCCCAGATCTGGACACATGGTGACATACATAGTCAAGGTCCATGCATAATAATGTTGTGCTCAAATATGGCGGTCAGTAATACTGTGCAGCAAATAGTACTACTCCGGTATAGAGGAAGTAAAATAATCGGCTTATTATATATAGCCACTCTTGGCTACATGGATGAGATAGTAAGACATGGAAAAACAAAAATGGTGGCAGCTAGTGGGTTCAAGTCTTCAAGGGCCTAGCTAGCTATACGCGTCCTCCAAGGTAAAAAGTACTCCTACTAGTACTACAAAGTATACTACTAGTACAACAATGAAAGAGAAGGCGAGAGGGTTAAAAAATGGAATACCTGGGTAGATGGTGACGGTCCGATCGTGGTAGATTGTGTGACCATGTTGCACATCAGTGGTACCATGGGTAACGAATGCTAACATAGTTGATCCCAATATGCCAAAGTCAACTATAAGGTTCCAGGTTAGACCGAATCGCGGATGCAAATGCACATCCAGGATCGGCGATCTTATTTTGATCGGGGGATGACTGGTCCCTGCAAAATAATGGAGTACCGTTAGGGATGCAAATGAAGGTTTGTGCATTCCGTTTGTAATCTCCCATACAGTAGGATGGCAACCAGATGAAACAAGTCCCCTGGCTTGTCACCGCGAAGAAGCGGCCTAGATGGCACACGACGTCTTCGAACGTGTAGGGGTACAAATCTGCCGCCGCCAACATGCGCCAGCCTCTGCCGTTACTGCCTCTTGCATTGATGGCAATCCTTTTGTCGAACACCGCGATGAGATAGTAATCGTCGTAGCCGCGTCGCTTTGTCGGCGGGTCCACAACTGCTATCTTCTTCAATCTCATGTAGGCATCATCATACGTATTCAAGTCCAGCCAGTCCGGAAGGCCGATCCCAATGGTGGAGAAGGGGTCTACCGGAATGGCCGCACTGCTGTGGATGTTGTGCAAAATGATGGTGGTATCCGGCCGGAGGTATGCACGCCAATCTTCGTTGGCACCGAGCCAGACCTATATATAAGACGGTGGGCAGCGGAGAAATTACGGGATAGAAATGGAATAACTAAGTACTACATGATCAAACTCCATTACTGACCTGCTCATCGGACAAAATCCGACTACCTCTCAACGTCAGCAACTCTAGCGGAGTCAATGTGCAACCATGGCCAGGGAGCGGTGGACTGTTCGAAGGATTGTCCCATAGAAGAACCTTCTGCTCGAGGACGCATGGAAGACCAACAAGCATGGCCATTTCCCAAGCCTGTTTAAGCAGCGTCTTGAAAAAGTTGGTGCAGGAAGCACAGAGTCATGCGGCGGTGAGGACGTCGGAGCGGCGTGTGATTTTTCCCAGAGGATCGTCGTCCAAGGTCTCCTAGCCCTGACGAGGAGGAGAACCACCTGGCGAATCCATGGGAGCAGCGACGAACTGCCTTCTCTTCGGGGGGAGGGGAACTGGCGAGGAGGAGATAAGAGCGTAGTAACCGCAGGGCCTCGTCCCTTCCAACTGTAGATCGTTCCTCAGCGAAGGGGTGGGGCTATTATTTACTACTAGTACTAGCATTATGGAACGTTATGGGATTGCATTATACTGTAAATAATAGCACTAGTAAGAAATTTTTGGCACTAGGTAGTAGTTTTTGGCGTGGATTAAGAAATTTTGGGTATGTTTTTGCCATTTTTTGTACACGCCAACTAGTGTCAAAAAACGTCTTACATTATGTGACGGAGGAGTACGTACTCGTACTGTAACAGTACTAGTACTACTTTTCTCAACTAGTAGTGCGATGTACTGTACTTCTAGTCTAGTCTAGTATAGTGCACCAGTTTTGAACTCTTGAATCTCAGGGCCAAGGAGCTACAGTTGGAAGTGGAGTGTACTACTGTTCTCTAGAACCATCGCTGTACTATCAATGCAGGGGAAGTACACCTGCGTAGTGGCCTAGTGGGTACTCTTGGTGCTCTATTCAGCCGCTCCTCTCACGTAGCTGGCCTACTCAGCCACTCCTCTCACGCACACACTAGCAGCCTATTTATCAGCTACGGTTACTGCAGGGGCAGAACATTTGAGTTATTTGATACAACGAGACTAGGCTTTTCGCTTCCATTTGTGGAGGTGTAATGGATCTCGTCGAACTTTGTTAGTACTTCCTTCTTTATGAATGAGATGAAGCAAAGCTTTTGCCTCCGTTTCAAAAAAAACACGTGAAGAGGAATTTCTTTTATAGTAGAGCCGATAATGGAGTGAAGTCCATGCGTGCAACGCCACAAGCTACACAGTAGTAGTAGAGCACTTTACGTACAGAGCCATATTGCACAGTTCCCAATGCCCCGCCAGGCTTTTCCGGCTCCTCGGGCTTAATTGGGAGGCGCTAGTTTAAATATGCTACTAGCTGGAAGCTGCAAGCGAGGTGCGGCTAGGGCGAGCACGCGAGCCACGGGATGCTGGGAAGGAAAACCCGTTCACGTGGCTAGGCTGTCCAGTGCACCCAGATTGTGGGGTCGCACGTCCGTTTGACTTCAAAACTCAAACTACCCATGTAAAATATTGGCTCGCAGCAAAGTGTAGTAGTACTGTTTTTTTAAAGGCCACAGTGCATTCGGCCGGGATCGAACCCACAAAACGAGGTATACACTCCCGCGACCACTAGTAGTACTCGTTGGAGTACAACGCAACCTCGAATCGCCTTTTGTCGCTAGTAGTACATACATTGTTCCTTACAAGAAACCCCTAAGAGCATGGTTAATAGTATAGCCAGCTGCTGGCTATAAGCCAGTGCCATGTCATCTACAGCCCATCTTATAGCCAACATGTACAATAATAGATCAAAAGAGTGTACTACTTTTTTATTATGTGGCCCACTTCTCATTCTCACAAAGTGCCTAGGAGCACGTGCTAGAGCTGGCTCTTCACGAAGAGCCCGCTTACCTTCTCTCTCCTCTTCTCTTTCCTCCAACTAAGCAGAAATATACTAGTTTATTTCTTATAACCCGCTGACTCAGCTCTATTGTACTTGCTCTAATAATGCAAGAAACCACTAAAATGCCAAGAAACTACTACCACTTGCATACGTGGCAGACTTAAGATAAGACTACCTTATCAACCATTGTACATGCTCTTACCAACAAAAATCCTCGAGTGACCTCCTACCTCCAGCCCGTCCACCTAGTCATCCTCGGCCATGGGACACAGCTACCGCCGCCGGCAGAAGGCGAGGTCAAAACCGCCGGCGGTGTGGAGCCCATGTTGCGGCAGCCCGGATGCCAGCTCCGTCCGACGCTCGCGGCCGCTAGCTAGCCAAGATAGCTCCGTCCAGCTGCCTGTCTGCAAGGTTTGCTAGCTAGATTGGCACGGCAGCGCACGGCTTGCTCGCGCGCACCGCGCTAAGGCCAGCCATCTGGCTTGAGCGAAGGCCAGCACGGCGGCATGCTCGCTCGTGAGTCATGCTCGGGCCAGCCTGCCAACCCGTGCGGAGGCCAGCGCGGCGTCCGGCCCGTCCGGCGGAGCGGCGGCCAACTCGCTCATCACCGGCGCCACCGACGAACACGCATCAGTACTGTTTGTAGTAATGTTCAGGAAAAATAATGATTTGAGGGGGAATAACAGGATAGAAGGTCATATGTGGGTCCCTTGTGTCAACGGTCAAACAAAATGTGTTGGTTTAAGCTGCCTCGTCAGCATGGACGTGTGGGCCAAACCTGTCATAAATGGGTTTAAACGAACCTAATCGGTAGGAGTACTTGGTAATTTTTGGCATGGATTAAGAAATTTTGGGTATGTTTTTGCTATTTTTTGCAATAGATTCTTCCTAGGGCTGGTTGAAAGTGGTAGTCTTTTGTTAAATACTCTACATATTGTAAGCAGGAGTGAAAGTTAAGCTTTGGAAGCCAATAAGCAAGGCTAGTTACATAGTGCATATGTGTACATGATTGAAAGTAAATATCAACCATGAGTGCCTAATATCTTGATGGAAAACTCGAAACTATGGAATACTAGGAAAAAAATGCATGGTTGGAAATACTAGCAATGTTCATGTCCGTTGCAACGAATCATAATTAGAATAATACTTATTCACAAACTTGGTACAAAACACTCTAATTTTGATATACATATGTCACTAGAGATATATTATGTTTCAATTAGAATATATTCCTTGGGCTGTTTTGGTGAGGTCAGGGAGGGATGTGGTTGGTTTTAAGATACTAATTATGGGTTTTTTCTGCAAATTGGTAGACAAGTGGGATGTTGGTGAGAAAAGGCAACAACTTACCTCACAATCGTTAGATGTAGATCTAATGGTCAGAAACGACGAATGGCAGACACACCAGCATCACCAACTTAGTCTTGTGTAGGAGTACTAGCAAGATCCGTGCATTGCACGGAACATCAAGATGCATTTTTTTATAAAACACTTGTTGTGATTGACCCTTGCGGGAGTAATCCCATGTGTAAAAACTAATGATATCTCGAGAAATATGAGATAAGGTGAAGAGGAGTGGGGTGTGGTGGTGGTTGGTGGTCGGACTGAGCGGAAGCATGGGGATTGACGACGCCGGCAGCGGCCACCAGGCCAGTTTGTTCCATAGGCTTCCTTTCTTAATTGCTCAACAATGAGGTTTGTTGGAGATAAGGATGAACGAGGGAAGGACTTTTCTGCAAATGTGGAGAGGGGTGCGGGTATCTTTTAGTTTAATTTCCATCCGTCAGATATAGATCGGACGGTCTATATTGCAAGATGGCACACGTACCATCATCACCAACTCGGTTTTTTATAAGAGAAGAAATATAAGTATGGAGATACAAACGTATTATCGATACTTGCTTCCGTAAACTAGCATCTACATTCTATTCAACGCCTCGGCATGTGGGGCCTTAGCAAAATGACTTCTCGACTATGTAAAACAAAGATTTTCCCGTCGCCGACAAGGAGCGGGTGACGGCGGAGCGCTTTTTGGCTTGCTCTAGTCCTAGTAGTCATACTAGGTGGTCTAAGCACGTGTAGATTTATTCTTTTTCACGTCTTGTGTTCGCCGTACTGCCACGACTGTTGATGAATAGACGGTAAGTTATTCACGGGGAAACCCTTGTTGAGCGTGTTTGCGAGATAGAGAGAGAGAAAATGTGCGTGTGTGATATGTTAGAGACTGAGGCAATGATAACAGATTCTTTGTGTCTATGTGTGTGGAGGATAGAGAGAGACATGTACATGGGGCTTTGTGTTGTGTAACGTGGAGACACATATACATAATTAGAGAGTGAGTGTGTGAGATACACATGCGGACATGAGGAGAGATGAGGATCCAGATAAATGGGTGTTTGTGCGTGTCTGTGTGTGTTTGTGCACGCGTTTGTGTGTGAGAGGGAGAGAGTGTATGTGGAGTAGCGAGACCACTGATGATGTAAACCTAGTATAAGGGAAGGGGGAATGGTGTGACATGTGTAGTAGCGAGATAGCACGGGTGCGGGCGGGGGGAGCAGACTATTTGGAAGAGACATCGAGTGTGTGTGTGGGAGAGGGGTGTGAGAGCGAGAGAAAGAGAGAGCTAGCGACGGAGAGAGAGAGAGGAAGAGAGGGGGCGTTTGTGTCCATAAATGGCGTATAGATAGGGAGACAATGTTGATGTTGTCCGAAATTGGCCTATGAACGGAGACGCAAGGGAAGCGAGTTATCGTGTGTGTGATAGGGACTTCATGAGAGATCTAGAATAGATGGTGTAGAGAACAATGTGTGAAATCGAGAACGGTTATACATTAGGGAGCTATGCAAAGAGTCACGACATATATGTATACAGGGAAGGAGCTGGGGCGGGTCCGCATGTGGGAGAGATAGAAAGAGGAGAGTGGTGCACAAGGAGACAAAGTGTGCTTGTTTGCAGTGGGGGTGGTGTGTGAGGTGAGTGCGCGAGAACCACATAACTAGGGAGATAGACGTTTGGGGGCGACGTTTTGTGTGTATGGGAAATATACACTCTACATAGTGCGTGTGCTTGGGTAAGAGAGATAGCGGGAGACCTAGAGAGTGAGGGAAGAGATGTGTGCATGCCCGAGACTCCGAGAGACAAAGTGATAGAGACCTATGTTGGGGTCTGGACTTTACAACAGAGAGGGGTGTTAATGTGCTCGTGTGTTGGTGTTTGGGGGAGAGAACGACTTCTCTATGTGTGTGTGTGTGTGTGTGTGTGTGGTGGGGGGAGGTTGACTTCAGATAAAGAGTGAGGTGTCTATATTTGAGGGACTTTAGCATAATTTAGATATTGTGCACTCATGGTTGATCAATTTGTTTCACAGTTTGTACTATGAGATAACGATACTTTTGAACATGCGTGATATACCTTGATGTACTAGAATTACAAACCTAAGATTGGAATTTTGGAATTCGACTCCATCATTAGCTTTTGTAATTCATTTAAACGGAGGTACATTTTTTAAGCCGAGATTTCGTGATTTCAAATTCATATATCAAACCTAGAGATATACACATACGCGCATGTTCAAACTTTATGATCATCCACTTTATTCATACACATACACATTTTTGCTTTTGTCATCATATTTAGGATAAACACATTTGGAATTTCATTTGAATTGGACCATATGATGGTATTTGCTTGTAGTAGCTCAATGATCCATATTTGAATTGAATGGACAATCTAAGTTTCGAGTTGGAGACATTGATTTTCAAAACTTGCACATTTTTTTGCGTGCAAAACAAACAAATTGTCGGCCATGATATCATAGTCAGCCGTACGAGAGCAGAATACTTATAATTTTAGGCGCCAAAAGCTTTCAAACTTCCCGCTCACATCGAAATATCACGCGCCCGAAAGTTTAGCCCTGCGATATTCCTGTTTTACCCCTGCCACATGAACGGAAAAGGGCTGCTTTGGTAACTCCATTGTTTTCCCCTCTTTGCCCCCAACATTCTTCCCCA
>NC_057799.1:462404283-462441196 GCF_018294505.1 Triticum aestivum
CCCAACCATGGCAAGCCGCCGAATCTAGTCCTCTGCCGTAGCGGTGGACCTCACACCCCGCCGGATCTACCTTCCGCACCTTGGAACCCCCAACTGCCAACTCACCACTTCACCGGAGCCGCTTCAGCGACTGGCTTGTCCACCGCTCCAGATCTCCTTGACCGCCATCATGGTCCACCGCACCGGATCTACTTAACCGGTGCCCTCGTCCACCTCAGCGTAGGCCCTTCACTGACTCCCTCGTCCGCCCCTTCGCTGGCCCTTCATACAAGCCCTCGTCCGCCGCAACAGATCCGCCTCACCGAAAGCACTGAACAACGCGCCCGCCGAAGCCTTGGTCCACTGCACCGGACCCGCTCCACGGACGCCATATTCAACTCCACCGGCCCTGCTTTACCGACGTCGTAGCCTCATCAGGTTATTTCGATTTGTACTCCTTCGGTTTTTCTCTTTATCGTGCAACTGTTCACTTACCATAGATGAGATTTCTTGTATGTCGACAGGCGCCGCAACCGTAGCACCGGAGCCCCTTCAGCGACGGCAACAGCCGGCCCAAACTCAACCGCAACACGAGCACCATCGACGGTCCTTAGCTATCAAGTATGACAACGATACCCATACGCCGCCGAGAATCAGGTACTATTATCCAACGGCCGGCGCCTACGTTCACTTTCCTAGCATAAGCACCGCATCTTTGAAGTTCTTCAGGGCATCATTCAGTTTTTCATGAGACGCGTTATTATGCTTGCACCTGTAGGGCCATACTTCTGGCAGTGAACATGTTACATGTGCTAAATTACATACTAGTGCACATATAGTTAATATGCTTTAGTTTTGTTCTGATGCTACCTGTTGTTTCCATCAGACTGCTTAATGTTCTCTATGCTTAATTACACATCAGCAAACTAGCATGTGGTTCCGCTGCTTTTTGTTCGTTTTACCCTACATTTTCTGATGCTAGCTATTACATCACTGCTCTGAGCCTCTGTTCATTACTTGTTTGTGTGTTCTTGATCTTCCCAAGTTGCATGAGTAATTTGATGCTTCTATTAATTAGGGAGCTGCCAACCCCATCAAGCAAAATATTTTTTCTTTTGGGGCTGGCACCTCGAACAAGCATAAAAATAGAGGGAAGCAGATATATTGTCGTGTATGCACACACCCTTCTTTCATTAGTTTAGATGAACCATTGATGATCAATTCGGACCAGTGCATGCGATTAAAATTAATTTTACCTATATAGATGGTGCAGAATAAACTACAACAACTAGATTTGCAACCACGGGATGCTGACAATATCTTCAAAGAACATTGCAACAGCAGCTAGGCTTCACAGCAACATATGGTAAGCCACTGTGTTTTAGTACATGTGAAATGTAATGCGAGTGGGCTGCTTTCTTGGCTTGTGCCCTCAACGTGTAATCCTACCGAATTACAAATAGTTCAGTTGTCTGCTTTGCTGTATTGCTTGATTTGAATGCTTATTTGTTGTTACGCTATACCTGAGTTGGCAAATATGTCAGCAGTGCCTGCTGTACTATCGTAAAGAAATGCATGCCTATTTAATTTGAGTCCTTAACTTTTCCTCTCAACTTCATCACAAGACTGTCTTCGTAGTTTATATGGGGCCACACTGTTAAGTGCTTTCTCAGATTATTTCAACTGCTTAGATGCCTTGGCAACTTAAATATAGCGGTTGTACACTCCCTTTCAACTAGGGATGTCAACTGGGTCCCGTTTAATCCCGAATAAAGTCCACTAGTGGTATGATAGTTCAAAAGAGTTTTTTGTTTTTTGAGGAAAATGAACTAGGGAGGTAGCAAAAACTAACTAGATGGGACTGGCGGATGTCGTTTATTTGCCACTTACATCCCTAGTTTCATCTTACCATTTTAATTTCATTTCGGCTGATGCTGCTTCGAACCATTTAAATATATTTTTCCATCCTCGGCAATAATTCGTCCGTCATTTACCATGTAAGCTTACTGCCTGGATCATACGATAACTATCTCTTACTGATGTCCAGCGGAAACCTTTCAGGATGCCGTTCACACTAGGACACAATGTACAACCCCAGAATCTATTTGTGGAAGCAGTGCACCATCCATGTTACCAGATGGTAGCAGTTCAGAGGCAACACCGCCGGAGAGCAGTCTGAGCATAGATATTATACTGCTTGAGGCGCTACTAGAGGCAGAAAGAGATGGTGTGGCTGCCATGAATGAGGTAATCTTTATCTTGAGGCTGGAAATTACGGAATTAGCGGCACGCATTATGCAAGCAACCCAAGAATTGGAGGAAGTAAGAATGTTGCATTTGAAGACGGAGGAGGTCCTGCTGTTTCTGCTATCTGAAGCCCAAGGTAATCCCGGTTCTTCTTTAGATACTAGTTGAAATTGTCATTAGATTATTGTACTTGCATGTTGTGTCATGTCTCTGAATGGATTATGTTGCAAGACCCCCTATGTTGTCCATGTGTTGTAATGATCCGAATTTTTTAGGCGAGGTAATCCTCAGTACTTGTATGATTGACATAAGGTGAACTGTTTTTCGTGTGAGCATATTGTATTGGATGAAATAACTGTTTGACTCAGAGTGTATCCAACCTACTGAATTCGAAGATCACGGCATTTCTAAATCATAATCATATATAAAGGTGGAATAAATCTTTGTTGTGGTTTTGAAGAAATAAATAACAAAACCTATAATTATCTGTGGATATTCGTAATCGAATACAAATTGGATTTGAATTTAGTTTGCCAGGTCCCAGGGCAAACGTGAATGCTAATTCTCCCAAGTTTTGAACGAAGCGGCTAAACACCCACTATAATTTGTGGGCTGCCCGAAGCAAGTGTTTGCGAGATGGAAATTACTGTCTACCCCTGACACTTGACATCCTTATTGACCGGATTTACACTGATGTCGATAGGGGTAGACTAGTAACTTCAATCAGACGTGACACGATGGCCTCTGAGCCCATTCAGACACAGTGGGCGCCATACGTGGGCGGCAAAACACATTTGATTCAAGCTCGTCGAAAAGACATGTCTCTTCCTCCATTTCCCCATTCATACACGGTGGGCGGCAAAACAAACTCTCCTCATCCGAAATCGATGTAGGCTAATATTTTAAATAGGGGCAGATGTGTAACTTCCATCAGACGTGACACAACCGCCCTACCTATCAGCCCCGTTCATACACTGTGGGCGCCAACCGTGGGCGGAAAACACCCTCTCCTCGCCTGAAATAGTTACCGGCAAATATTTGGGAGATGCGAGATTACCGTCCTATCCCCAACCGACGCGATGTCCGAAATTTTAAACGGGGGATAAGTTCGTAACTTTCCCCCATTTCAGAGAAGCGCGTCCCAAAGTTTGAGATCCCCCCTCCCCTCCATTTCCCCATTCATACACCGTCGACGGCACGACAACCTCCCCACTGCGGCCAGCCTCGTCCGTCCGCCACCCCATCCTCCACCTTGCCGGAGCCGCTACCCCTACCCCGTCGTCCACTGCAAGAGTTGGACGTCTCTCATCCACGGCGCTGGACCAGGATCCTTTCATCGCCTCCTCTCGCTTCATCGGCGCCATCGTCCACCTTGCCGTTGCCGCTCCTACGACCGCCTCGTCCACGGCAATAGGATAAATCCCCCGACCCGGCCGTATGCCGTCTAAAGTCTTCTTCCCCGCCGCTGATAGCCATCGCACCCGCAACACCCTCAACGTATCAGCATAGGCCTACACGGTGTCGCAAGAGAGGTGGTACTCTTCCATATGTGCTTAAGTTATTGATCTCACCCGAAAAATAGATCGTAATTTGTTTACTGTACTTTTCTTGTCCGTACCAAATCGTAGTGGCTAGTTGAAAGCAAACATTGGTTGCGAAGTAGCTTTGTCCGGTTTGCACCTTCAGATCCGCCATGGCACGGGCACTATACTCGTAAAGCTTATGGTTTCCCCCCTTTATATTCACTACCATCATCGTAGGTGCTCCGTGTCGTGCTAGCACTGCTCCTCAAGACCTCAACCCAAAGCTTACGTGTTGAAATACGAATCTGATATGATGCTCATATCACTAAAACAGAGAACGTTTAATTGGTCACCTAATGTTCCTATATTCGTTTCGAAAAGCATGTGCGCCACCCACTGGTCCATCTAGTTCCACTTTCCTGATTTTTCTCTTGATGCTTAGAGTTTTCCCCTTTTATCTACTCTACTATGATCTGCGTAGGTGCTTTCTGTCGTACTAGCATTACTCCACCCATCAAGCTAAACAACACAACACTCAGAATTCGAAAGCTTAGTTGTTCAAATATGATTGTGATATGATACTGATATTAGTTAACCAACACATTTAATTGGTTAGCTAAAGGTCCCACTTGAGTTTCCAAATGCATGTCGCGACATATAGAGAGACAACATAATTGCATTTCTTTGTCACTTGTTGACCGTACTTTCTTGTCCATACCAAATCTTAGTTGTTATTTCAAAGCAAAGATCGGTTCCTAACTACCCTTTGCGTGGTTTGCAGCTTCAGATCTGCCATCCCACTACCATGGTCAACACTGTACTCATCATGCTTATGTTTTCCCCATTTTATGATGACCACAATCAGCCTACGTGGTTCATGTCGTAATAGCACTGCTCCACCCATCGAGCTAAACAAGCTTAGTTGTACAAATTCATATCTGATATTATTGCTGATATTAGTAAAACTGAGAGATGCCTAATTGGTTAGCTAAATGTTCCTACTTTAGTTTCGAAATGCATGTGAGCCACATATGGAGAGACCGGAAAGAATAGTATTTCTCTGTGCACTCTGGTTCATCATGGGTGGCCAACCGACATTGTACTGAAAGACTTGTAATATCTTCAATCTGCTTGCTCTTCTGCTCTTCTTTAAGATGATACTCTTCTCTTGCGGTCGACTGGTCGAGTTGTTCTCCCGTAGTATATTTTGAATCTGTCAGGTCAGGTCGACTTGTTCTTCTTTACTATATGTTGAAGCTATCATCTGCGAAGTGTCATCACTTCTAGAGCTCTCATATTTTGAGTAGTAGGCCACATTATATTAATGCACACAACAAATTACAGCATGCATGGCATCTTTTAAAAAATTGCAGAGATAGCACAAAGGGGTTTACAGGGAGGCAGTATTGGATTAGAATCACTTCTGCATTACAAAGAAAATCTCACTTGTTTTTATGTTTTCATGCATGTCAGATATTGAACATTATCAAAATGGATATGAGAATGGGCGCACAAGAGGAATATTGCGGAACGATCCACTGGCTAACAAACTTGGCATGGTGGAGGATGGCCTATCTTATTCACCCATCAAGGTGCTTGCTCTAACTTTGCAAAGTTGTATTGGTCGCACATATTTTGCATCTGACCTCTTGCATTACTTCTACTTTGTTACACCATCTGCTTAGTTTAAGCATCATATATGAGTATATGCCATACCTATCCATTTTCTGTACCTATTCCATGTGTCGTCACACTATGTTTTTCCAGTCAAATGTTGTTCTTTCGTAATAGATGTCCAAAAGGAAGAGGGTGAGTGCAGATCCTCAAGGAGTACAAACTAGGTATTTGGAAAAGGTAGTGATAACTGTTAAATCAGATAGATCAGCAGCCACAGAAAACACAGGCCCAACAGTACCACACTTTACCCCTACTCCAGTGGCCAAACCCCTATTAGAACTGCTGGGAGCCCAGCGTCAGGTACTGTCTATGATATCAATTCAAAATTTGAACTCCTAAATTTCTGCTCGTGCCTTACCTTCTCTCTTGTATGAAAACTAATTTCAGATGAATCTCCTTGCTCAAAGGATCATCGATCTCAAAACAATAATGGGCTCTGCATTGCTCTTGTCAGTACCTCTCTCCCTTTTGCCTTGTAACGCTGTACTTAATTAATTGCTATTTGATTATGTATCATCAGTCTGCACCTGAGCTTCATTATCCTCTGTTTCTTCCAATATTATTTTATCTATATTTACTCTTTGCAAAATGTAGAATAATGGCAATGCTTATAAAGAATTTTCTTTGGGGAATTTATTGGATTATCCTTCCATCAACATGGAGAAGGGCTTTGTCCAGCCCGTGTTAACATGTAATGTAAGTTCATCCTTCTCAAGCCTTCAAACTTTGTTCTAGTATAGATTTGGATAGGCATCATTTCCTCCACTGCTATTTGCTTTGCTGTTTACATCTGATTGGATGTTTGCAACAACTACCAGTTTCAAATTGTAGTTGTAAAAACATGTTCCTTATGCAGAACAGATCCATTTATTTGCTTATATAATTGTGAAACCTGTTATGTGTCTCCTTGTTTCTCTTTCAGACTCGTATCTCTTACGCCAGGCAGAACTTTAGGGAAGATAGTGAGCCAAACCATCTTGAGGACAGCGAGATGACCCCAAGGTCCTGTCTTGATGAAGACAGTGAGTTGAAGCTACTCACCAGCAGGTGTGAGACAACCTCTGTGCAGTCGCTGCCTCAATCAGTTCGACTTCTTCAGTCTCAACTTAAAGCGGAAAGGCTTGCTTCAGCTCAGCTCCGACTTGAAGTCAAAGATGCAATGAAGATGTCAGAGGACTGCCGTGCGCATCATCATGCCTTAAATCTAGTGTTGATGCATCTATCGTTGACACAACTGAGGTCTACTCAGCTTCTTCAGCTGTATGGGGGGCCCGGCCAGGCCTAGTGCCTTCTGAAGTGCTCTCAGTTTTGTATATTCTTTTGTCGGCGCGTTTATTTGCACTGGTGGCGAACTTTGATGCCCAGTGGATGTAATCTGTGTGATAGTCGTGATAGCCTAGCGTAAGTTGCTTGCTTATTTATTTCCTTGTTGTCTTGTTTATTTGTTTGCTTGTAGTCATTGTAGTTCTTTTTCCGCGGTTTGCTAGTGGCTGCAATAACCTATTTTTTAAAACTAGGCCACAATAACCATGGGCTAATATTTACTGTAGTGACACTGGGCCTCCTACGGGCCGTAGAAACAGTGGGCCTTCTACGGGCCATAGAAATAGTGGGCCTTCTATGGGCCGTAGAAACAATGGGCCTTCTACGGGCCGTATCATCAATGGGCCTTATACGGGCCGTATGATCGATTGGCCAAACATGGGCCAAACAGACCGCATTCTGGCCGTAAACGGGCTAGAGTTGGAATCGTGCGTTAATGGGCCGACCATAACGGGCCATCGTTAATAGGCTGTATTTGATGATGCTATGAAAACGGCCCAACGTATTCACGGACCACAAACGGGGCGACTGTAACCGCGGGCTAAATTTGGCCCACAAGCAGAAAATGACAGTAACGGGCCGTAAGTAAACGAATGCTGGAAAATAGCCCAAGAATAAATGGGCTCTGAGAAGGCCGAAAGATAACATGGGCTGGAAACGGCCCAACAGAATAACGGGCCGTTAATGGGTATAAAGTGATACACTGTTCATTACGGGCCAGTTTCACCACGGGCCGTTAATGGGTGTAAAGTAATACACTGTTCATTATGGGCCAGTTTCAGCACGGGCTGTTAATAGGCCAAGAGTTACATAGGGCCTCATATGGGCCGAAAGACATCATGGGCCATACATGGGCCAGAAGTGAAAATGGGCTGGAATCATATTGGATGGCCCAGATGACGCTACTGGGCCTAATTCGAATAGGGCGTAACGGGCCTTGGGTTAGCGGGCTGTAAATGGGCTATATGCGAACAGGCCGTTAACAGGCTTTCCATGGGCCAGCCCGCCAGCTTTTACCAAGTCAAACGGGCCGGCCTTTTCACAGGAATGGGCCACTGTTGGGTCGTGCCACGTGTCGACGTATCATAGGCGCCTTCTGTCCAATGAGTGGATGACATCTGTCCCAGCAATGAGCCGACACGTGTTTCCTCCAGCCAATGATGATTTTACACATGGAAAATCCCCATTGGTCGGGGCTGTTAACGGGTTATCGGATCCAAAACCTGACCCGATAGCTTAACGGCGTTCCGTTACGGTGGATGCCACGTGTCGGTCACCCTTGACGAAAGCACTTCTGTGACACGCGATTTATCGTCATGGAAGTGGACACTTCCGTGATGATAATTTTGGTAATGTCATGGAACACTTCTACGACAGCACAGGTATGACTATCTTGATTCTGTCATAAATTTGTCATGGATGTACATGCATGACAAAAAACGTGACCTACTATGACAAACACGTATCATCACGGAAGTGTATTTTTTTGTAGTGATTGCCATGCAGCTTCCACCGCTTCTGTTTTGATGACTTGAGCATTCATTGTCATATTGCTTTGCATGATCATATAGTTGACATAGTGCTTGTGGCTCAGCCACCGTTCATCATTTTTCATACATGTTACGCTAGATCATTGCACATCCTGGTACACTGCCAGAGGCATTCATATAGAGTCATATTTTGTTATAGGTATCGAGTTGTAATATTGAGTTGTAAGTAAATAGAAGTGTGATGATCATCAATTTTCATTATAAGAGGATTGCCCCAGCGAGGAAAGGATGATGGAGACTATGATTCCCCCACAAGTCGCGACGAGACTCCGGACAATGAGAGAAAAAAATATAAAAGAAAAGAATAGAAATAAAGAAATAAAGAAATACAAAAAGAAATAAAGAGAGAAGGGGCATGCTATTTCCACAATTGTGCTTCAAAGTAGCACCATGTTTTTCATATGAAGAGTCTCCTATGTTGTCACTTTCATATACTAGTGGGAATTTTTCATTATAGGATTAGATGCACACCCACTTATTTTTCATATTGAGCTTTCATACAGTTATAGCTCTTAGTGCATCTGTTGCATGGCAATCCCGATTCCTCACGTCGATATCAATTGATGGGCATCTCCGTAGCCCATTGGTTAGCTGCGTCGATGTGAGACTTTCTTACTTTTTGTCTTCTCTATATTTACCCCTATCATCATACTCTATTCCACCCATACTGCTATATCCATGGCTCACGCTCATGTATTGCGTGAGGGTTGAAAAAGCTGAAGCGCGTTCAAAAGTATGAACAAATTGCTTGGCTTGTCATCGGGGTTGTGCATGATAAATACTTTGTATTAACAAGACAGAGCATGACAAGACTATATGATTTTGTAGGGATAGCTTTCTTTAGCTTTGATATTTTGAAAGACATGATTGTTTGTTGGGATGCCTGAGTATTAATGTATTTATGTCAAATTATAGACTATTCCTTTGAATCACTTATGTCTTAATATTCATGCCATGATTAGATATATGATCAAGTATATGCTAGGTAGCATTCCACATCAAAAATTATCTTTTTTATCATTTACCTACTCGAGGACGAGCAGGAATTAAGCTTGGGGATGCTGATACGTCTCCGTTGTATTTATAATTTTTGATTGTTTCATGCCAATATTATACAACTTTTACATATTTTTGGCAACAATTTATATGATTTATTGGACTAACTATTGATCGGGTGCCCAGTGCCAGTTCCTGTTTGTTACATGTTTTGTGTTTCACAGAAAATCCATATCAAATGAAGTCCAAACACAATAAAAATTTACGGAGAATTATTTTCTAATATATGTGATTTTCGGGAGGTGGAATCAACGCAAACAGGGCCACAGCCCCCAAGATACACCAGGGTGCTCCAGGGGGTGCCAGGTGCGCCCAGGTGTCTTATGCCCTCCTTGTAAGGTGGTTGGGGCCCTTATTCTGGCACAAGAAAGATAGTTTATGGAAAAATATCATGTAAAAATTTCAGCGCAATCGGAGTTATGGATCTCCGAGAATTTAAGAAACGGTGAAGGGCCAGATCAAGGGAGCGCGAAACAGAAGAGAACAGAGAGGGAGATCCAATCTCGGAGGGGCTCCCGCCCCTCTGCCGCCATGGAGGCCATGGACTAGAGGAGGAACTCTCCTTCCATCTAGGGGGGGAGGCCAAGGAATAACAAGAAGGAGGGGGCTCTCTCCCCCACTCTCCCGGTGGCGCCGGAGTGCCGCCGGGGCAAGGATCGTGACGGCGAACTACATCAACAATCTTTCTACCATCAACACCAACTCTCTCCCCCTCTATGCAGCGGTGTAACACCCCTTCTCCCCGCTGTAATATCTACTTAAACATGGTGCTCAACTCCATATATTATTTCCCAATGATCTATGGTTAGCCTATGATGTTTGAGTAGATCCGTTTTGTCCTGTGGGTTAATCGTGATCTTGGTTGGTATGATTGTATATTTTATTTATAGAGCTGTCCTACGGTGCCCTCCGTCTCGCGCAAACGGAGGGATCCTCGCTGTAGGGTGTTGCAATACATTCATGATTTGCTTATGGTGGGTTGCGAGATTAACAGAAGCTTAAACCCGAGTAGGTGGGTTGTTGCGTATGGGATAAAGAGGACTCGATACTTAATGCTATGGTTGGGTTTCACAACCTTAATGATCTTTAATAGTTGTGGATGCTTGCTAGAGTTCCAATCATAAGTCCATATGATCCAAGTAGAGGAAGTATGTTAGCTCATGCCTCTCCCTCATGTAGAATTGCAAGAATGATTACCGGTACTTGATATCAAGTGCCTAGGGACAAATGACTTTCTTATTGACAAAAGCTATCTACTTTTATTACCTTGCAATTTATTCGTAGTTTTATTCTCGCAAAGTACTCGTAGTTTTATTCTTGCCAAATAGCTTCATACTTGTTTTAGGTAAAGCAAACGTCAAGTGTGCGTAGAGTTGTATCAGTGGTCGATAGAACTTGAGGGAATATTTGTTCTACCTTTAGCTCCTCGTTGGGTTCGACACTCTTATTTATCGAAGAAGGCTACAAACAATCCCCTACACTTGTGGGTTATCAGCGTTGAGCATGAATATGATTAGATCATGTTTATTGCAATACGTTTATTCATTTAAGTCGAAGAATAATTGTTGTTCTGTTTACATGAATAAAACCTTCTATGGTCATACACCCAATGTGAATGGTTTATTGAATCGCGATCGTAGTGATACACATATTCATAATATTGATGCCAAAAGATGCAAAGTTTATAATGATAGTGCAACATACTTGTGGCACTGCCGTTTAGGTCATATTGGTGTAAAGCGCATGAAGAAACTCCATACAGATGGACTTTTGGAATCACTTGATTATGAATCATTTGATACTGGCGAACCATGCCTCATGGGCAAGATGACTAAAACTCTGTTCTCCGGAACATTGGAGCGAGCCAATGACTTACTGGAAATAATACATACCGATGTATGCGGTCCGATGAGTGTTGAGGCACGCGGCGGGTATTGTTATTTTATAAACTTCACAGATGATTTGAGCAGATATGGGTATATTTACTTAATGAAACACAAATCTGAAACATTTGAAAAGTTCAAAGAATTTTAGAGTGACGCGGAAAATCATCTGTCGGAGTAAATGGCCACGGGTAGCCTAACCGACTCCCCCTGGCTCTTCAAGAAATTATCAGGCCATTTAAGCCTTCAAGCATACAAAGCATAGGGCCGCCTTCCCTCGGCCGGCTATCCCCAGGACCGACTCCTAGAAGGCGACCCAGTCTCAGAAACCTTCCCCAAGAAAGTCACGAGGTGGCCGACTCCAGGAAGCCGGCCACAAGAGGACCGGCTCCCCGAAGTCGGCCATGAAGAGCGCCGACTCCAAGAAGCCGGCCAAGACCGCACCCACCAAGACTGTGTCCACATAACGGTGATAAGACGGGATGTGGTCGCAGAACGGCCCACTACCCCTGAATCCCGAAGCAGGCATGGCCACAGGACGCCGTACGGGTCAGCCATCTCCCGTCCGGCACGGCACTGTAGCCATGTTGGCCTCAACGTCATCCATGACAGACGCCAGTACGGCCCGTGGGCGGCGGGCCCGGCCTCTCCCAGTCGGCCCGGGGCGTCGCCGGCCCCCAGGAGCCGGCTACCCCCTACCTCACAACATGTGCCACATTAGGGAGACAAGACGAGGTAAGGCTACAGTGAGAGCTCGCAAGGCGGCTACACTGTAGCCATGCTTACCTCGACAAAGCCCTCGTCATCAGGGGCGAGGCAACAGTAACCCGCCGCCGAGAAGACCCCCAAGCGGTGGGGCCGGCCTGTCGACCAAGAAGCCGGCAGCCGGCGGGACCCACCAGTTGGTGGGCCCCAATGGCCGGCGGAGAAGCCGGCGAACCCAGACACTGACGGCTGGGACCCGCGCCCAGCCGGATTACTATTGTACCCCCGGGGGGTAGGCCTATATAAACCCCCCGGGGCGCCCATGCAAAGGGTTGGTCTCATAGAACTCCACACACCACATAGAGAGAACAGGAGAGCTAGCCTTGCCCTTCTTCTCCCTCTCACCCGACAGCTCAAGGAGCGTTTGTAGTTACTCATTTCGATCTAGTGATCATGCGGAGACCCCGCAGAGCAGGACTAGGGGTGTTATCTCCACGGAGAGCCCCGAACCTGGGTAAGATTCGCCGGCGTGCATGTCTACGCCTCATCCCGTTTCCAGGCACCAGCGACGTCTTACTGGCTCCCACAATGATAAGCCACCCGTTGGCATATGTCGCACCTACCACCCGACATTTGGCGCCCACCATGGGGCCAGGTGCACCGTCTTCCGGAGACCTGTTCTGGACGGGAACCCTTTTTCTCCCTCGCGAGCGCAGCCATCCTGCTGCGCCCGACGGCGTTTGCCCCGACGCGCTGCAAGGCGTCGATGACGCCTGCGCAGCAAGCTGCCTCGCCGATCTGCTCGTCGAGACTCGCATCTCCGACGAGCCCGCGTCCGACGCGGGCACGGACTACCCCGAGAGCCGCGTCGTCATTCTCCTCGACCAACTTCACGTCTCTAGCGAGCCTGCTGTACACTTGGAGTCGGTCGGCTCCACCGACCCGATGCTTGTCGACTCCGACACGGCATCGCTCGACGCCTACCCCTCCAATGTGGTAGTCTTCGACGACCCTCTCCCCTGAGCTGACAGCGGCAGCAGTGCTGTCACGGAGGTGCTGGTCATCAGCCATGCCGCCAACTCGGGCGAGAACGCCCACGACGCCCTGCAAGCGGCGATGCACGACTTATCCGTTCCCATCCTGGCCGACGCCGACGCAGAGACCCTGGAGGCACGCCGTCTCGCCCTCATCGCGGAAGGCCAGAAGATAGCCTCCATGAGACGCCTCACCGAGGCTCACCAGCGCGAAGTTGACCGCGCCGCCTTTGGCACGCCGCCTCAGGTGGGCCGAGCCGAGCCGGCTTCGTCCAGAAGCGCGGCGCGGCTATCGCCAGCATGCTGGGGGCAGACCGCCCCGTCTACGCCACCCCGCTCGAGAATCTGCGAGCCGCTCAGGCGGCCGCTGAAGAGCTAAATGGGCTGGGAGCCGATGAGCTCCCCTACATGACAAGGCGAATCCAGCAGCTGATCGACGCGGCCGCAGAACGGCACGAAGCCGGCGCCCGCACTGAGAGTCCTCCCCCGCGCCGAGAGCACGCCGCGACATCACGGTCGCCGACTGTGAGCAGTGCCCACGCGAGGAAAGACAAGGAGCCGGATGCTAGCCGCAGCCGGACTCGGATCACCATCGAGCGCGACGCGGAAGGCCGCCCTCGAGTAGTGGAGCGCCAAGGAAATCCGCCTCCTCCTCCGCCTCGAGGGGAGAGATATCCCACCCCGCCGCCGATCACGCATCAGACTCTTGGTGGCCGACTAGGACACCGCGAAGGAGTCGGCGAGAACGACGCCCGCCACCGGATCGACCGCCTGGCTCGATCCATGGTGCTAGAAGAAGAAGACGATGTTGGTCCGCCATGCTTTGGCCCCCGCATCCACGATGAGCCCTTCCCCAAAGGGTTCTCGCTCCCCAGAGACACGCCCAAGTACAACGGCTCTGTGAAGCCGGAAGATTGGCTCATCGACTACTCTACTGCTGTCAGTATAGCCAACGGCAACCGGCGCGTAGCCGTGAAGTACGTCCCCCTCATGCTGCAAGGCACGGCGCGCACCTGGCTCAACAGCCTCAAGCCCTACAGCGTCAACAGATGGCTGGACTTCACGCAAGTCTTTGTCCGCAACTTCACCAGCACGTACAAGCGGCCTCCCAAGCCGCGCCAACTCTCCCTATGCGTCCAAGGGACCAACGAGTCAACCCGCGACTACCTCAAGCGGTGGGCCGAGCTCGGCAACTCCTGCGAGGGGGTGCACGAGGTTCAGGCCATCGAGTACTTCACCGCCGTGTGCCAAAAGGGCACCCTCCTCAAGCACCGACTCCTCTACGACGAGCCGGCTACCCTCGACGAACTGCTGATCATCGCGGACAAGTACACCACGACCGACTCCTCGATGAAGACCGAGCTTCGAGTGGACGCCTCTGGGAAGGTGATCGCCCCGGCTCCCAAGACGCCGGCTGGCGACTCCAATCGGCGCCCCTACCAGAACGAACACAAGCGCAAGGCCCCTATGCCGCCTTCCACCAGTCGGCAAGTGGCCACAGTTGAAGATGAGCAGCCCGAAGAGCGGCCCGCTCCCAAGAAGAAGGGTGGCAGGCCGGCTTGGCAGCCGGCTTTCTCCTACGAGCAGAATCTTGATGCCCCCTGCAAGTTCCACAGCGGCGCGAAGCCGTCCAACCACATGACCCGAAAGTGCCACTGGCTCACGCGGATCTCCAAGGGCGAGGGGCTGGTGCCGCCTCCGCCTCCCGGCCCGCCGCCTCCAGCCCCCCAGCAGTCGGGGCCATTCAAGATTAGTTCCCTCAAGAGCACGCCGCCTACGTCGTCTTCACCAGCCAAGTTGAAGACAAGCGCAGTCGGCGCCGACAGCATCAAGAGGTCAACGCAGTCGCCTCCAGCAACCCCAAGTTCATGCACTGGTCCGAGAAGCCCATCAACTGGAGCCAGGCCGACCACCCTGAGGTGATGTCGTCCCCTGGCTCCTACGCATTAGTATTGGATGTCACTCTCGCAACGAAGAGGCGAGCTGCCCGATTCTCCCACGTTCTGATTGATGGCGGAAGCAGTATCAACATACTGTACCGCGACACCATGGAGAAGCTGAACGTCAAGGCGAAGCAGCTCATGCCAAGCCGGACCGTGTTCCATGGCATCGTACCCGGCTTGTCCTGTTCCCCGATCGGCAAGATCAAGATGGATGTTCTCTTCGGAGACAAAGATCACTTTCGCCGAGAAGCAATCTGGTTCGAGGTAGTGGATCTGGAGAGCCCTTACCATGCCTTGCTTGGCCGACCTGCTCTAGCCAAGTTCATGGCTGTGCCCCACTACGCCTACCTGAAGATGAAGATGCCGAACTCGAAGGGGATCATCACCGTAGCCGGCGACTACAGGAAGTCCATCGAGTGCGCTACAGCCAGTAGTCGGCTGGCCGAGTCCCTCGTAGTGGCAGAAGAGAAGAAGATACTAGAACGGGTTGTGGCCATGGCCGGCAAGCAGCCGGCCTTGTCCCCCAACCCCAAGGATTATGATACGTAGGGCTCCTTCCAGCCGGCTAAGGAGACGAAGAAGATACCTCTGGACCCGGAGAACCCGGAAAGGTTTGCTGTCATTGGGGCAAACCTGGATAGTAAATAGGAAGGCGAGCTCATCGACTTCCTCCGTGAGAATCGAGATGTCTTTGCATGGTCCCCCAAGGACATGCCGGGTGTCCCGAAGGATTTCGCCGAGCACAAATTACATGTCCGAGCCGACGCGAAGCCGGTCAAGTAGCCCCTCCGCCGACTGTCAGAAGAGAAGCGAAGAACCGTAGGAGAAGAGATAGCCCGGCTCCTCGCCGCCGGCTTTATTATGGAAGTATTTTTCCCAGAGTGGCTTGCCAACCCAGTCCTGGTATTGAAGAAGAACAACAAGTGGCGTATGTGTATAGACTACACCAGCCTCAACAAGGCCTGCCCCAAAGATCCGTTTGCTTTGCCACGGATTGACCAAGTGATAGACTCCACGGCCGGATGCGAGCTGTTGAGTTTTTTGGATGCCTACTCAGGGTACCATCAGATCAAGTTGGACCCGGCAGACCGCCTGAAGACTGCCTTCATCACACCGTTCGGAGCTTTTTGCTACCTGACTATGACATTCGGCTTGAGGAATGCCGGTGCCACTTTTCAGCGTTGCATGCAGAAATGCCTCCTCAAGCAACTCGACAGAAATGCCCACGTCTACGTAGACGATATTGTGGTGAAGACAGAGAAGCGCGGCATCCTGCTGGAGGACCTCAAAGAAACATTTGCCAACTTGCGCTGATTCCACATCAAGCTGAACCCCGAGAAATGCGTGTTCGGAGTACCAGCCGGCCAGCTGCTAGGCTTTCTGGTCTCCGAACGCGGCATCGAGTGCAACCCTGTGAAGATCAAGGCAATTGAGAGGATGGAGGTTCCCACCAAATTGCGAGATGTGCAGAAGTTCACTGGGTGCCTGGCCTCCTTAAACCGCTTTATCAACCGACTAGGAGAGAAGGCTCTCCCACTGTACCGACTCATGAAGAAATCCACTCATTTCGAGTGGAATGACCAAGCCGACCAAGCCTTCCATGAGTTGAAGAAAATGCTGACCACTCCACCTGTCCTGGCGGTGCCGACTGAGAAGGAGCCCATGCTCCTCTACATTGTCGTGACTAGCCGAGTGGTTAGTACAGTTGTCGTGGTCCAGCGCCCGGAAGAAGGCCGAGCCCAACTAGTCCAGAGGCCGGTATATTATCTAAGCGAAGTACTATCCAGCTCAAAGCAAAACTACCCGCACTACCAGAAGATGTGCTATGGGGTGTACTTCGCTGCCAAGAAGCTGAAGCCCTACTTCCAAGAGCATCCCATCACGGTCGTGTGCACCGCCCCGCTCGCCGAGATCATAGGCAGCCGGGATGCATCCGGCCGGGTGGCTAAATGGGCCATTGCATTGGCACCCTATACAATCTTCTACCAACCCCGCACCGCCATCAAGTATCAAGCATTGGCCGACTTCCTCGTCGACTGGGCCGAGACCCAGTACCTACCGCCGGCTCCCGACTCTACCCATTGGCGGATGCACTTCGACGGGTCCAAGATGCGCACCGGCTTGGGAGCCGGCATCGTCCTCACCTCTCCCAAAGGCGACAAACTTAGATACACGCTGCAAATTCACTTCGCCGCCTCCAACAACATGGCCGAGTACGAGGCACTCATACACGGGCTCCGGCTGGCCAAAGAGCTTGGCATACGCCGGATCCTGTGCTATGGCGACTCAGACTTGGTGGTCCAGCAGTCGTCTGGCGACTAGGACGCCAAGGATGCAAACATGGCAAGTTATCGATTCCTCGTCCAGCACATCAGTGGGTACTTCGAAGGGTGCGAGTTCCTTCACGTACCACGGGCCGACAACGACCAAGCAGATGCCCTGGCGCGGATCGGCTCCACCCGACAGGCTATACCGACCGGTGTCTCTCTCCAGCGCCTCCTCAAGCCGTCCATCAAGCCGTCTCCAGAGTCGGACTCTATCTTCGTGCCGCCTGCCCCCGATGCAGCCGGATCCAACTGGAGGAACCCAGCAGGCGGCACGGGGACTTCGACAACCGGCCTGGGGACTGCCGTAGTCACACCCGGCTCGGGGACTTCAGAACCCGGCCCGGGGACTGCAGCTGTCGGCCCGGGGACTGCAGCAACACAAGAAGTGGTGGCCGACTCCAATTCCATGCAACCCAACCCGCCCGCTCGAGTCATGGTGGCCGTACTGACAGTAGAAGAAGTCACAGCTCCGTCATGGGCCCAGCCCATCCTCAAATTCCTAGTCAACAGAGAGTTGCCAGCTGATGAGATCTCAGCAAGACTAGTATAACATCGAGCCGGAGCATATGCAATAATAAACAAAGAACTTGTCAAGCGCACCGTCACTGGAGTCTTCCAGCGCTGCGTCGAGCCAGAGAAAGGAGTGGCAATCCTCAAGGATATCCATCAAGGCGAATGCGGCCACCACGCAGCCTCAAGATCACTTGTGGCCAAAGAGCTTTCCGCCATGGTTTCTTTTGGCCGACTGCCTTGGCAGATGCCAAAGAGATAGTCAAGAGCTGCAAAGAATGCCAAGTCTTTAGTTCCAAGCAACACCTGCCGGCTTCTGCACTCAAGACCATCCCCCTCACCTGGCCCTTTGCCGTCTGGGGGCTGGACATGGTGGGCCCATTCAAGACAGCCCGCGGCGGCTTGACACACTTGCTTGTCGCCGTGGACAAATTTACCAAGTGGATCGAAGCAAAGCCGATCAAGAAGCTGAACGGGCCGACTGCCGTGACGTTCATCACCGACATCACCACTCGGTACGGCGTGCCGCACAACATCATCACCGACAACGGCACAAACTTTGCCAAAGGAGCACTGGCACGTTTCTGCGTGACGCAGGGTATCCGACTGGACTTAGCGTCCGTTGCCCACCTGCAGTCAAACGGCCAGGTCGAGCGAGCAAATGGACTCATCCTCTCCGGCATCAAGCCCCGACTGGTCGTACCACTGGAGCGATCGGCCGGCTGCTGGCTCGATGAGCTACCGGCTGTCCTCTGGAGTCTGTGTACTAACCCTAACAAGTCAACCGGCTTCACTCCGTTCTTCCTTGTATATGGCGCTGAGGCTGTCATCCCAACCGACATCGAGTTCGACTCGCCTCGGGTCACCATGTACACGGAGGCGGAGGCCAAGGAAGCGTGAGAAGACGGCGTCGACCTGCTGGAAGAAGGCCGGCTGTTGGCACTTAGCCGGTCCGCCATCTACCAGCAGGGGTTGCGTCGTTACCACAACCGCAAGGTCAAGCCAAGATCTTTCCAAGAGGGCGACCTTGTGCTCCGGCTGATCCAGCGAACAGCTGGCCAGCACAAGCTCTCGGCCCCTTTGGAAGGCCCTTTCGTCGTCAGCAAGGCACTAAGCAACGACTCCTACTACCTGATCGACGCACAAAAACCAAGAGCACGCAAGAGGGATGATTCTGGCAAGGAGTCGGAGCGACCATGGAACGCGAACCTCCTGAGAAGATTTTACAGTTAAAAGCAGTATGTATCATGCTACCCTTTTGCATTAAGTACGAAAACAACAGGCCCCCCGAGGGGCACTCGGGGACTGCCTTCATTTATCTATGAGTGACGAGTGTCATATCCATGAATGTATTATTACATTTGATTTTCTGTCTGGCACCGGGTTCGACTAGTCGGCCCGGGGACTGGCCACCTTAAGTTATATTAAAGTTCTACCTGAAGTCAGACAAGTAGTGTGCCGTCTCCTGAGTCCTCTCTTGTTGAAAGTCGCAGCTCGAAGAACCGACTGTCCGACTAGCAAGAGCCAAGGCAGAAAGGATGCCCACATGAAAAACGGCTAAGGACTAATGAACTTGTATAGCGAAAAGACGGCCTCCAACCACGCTTGCCGGCTGTCAGAACAGCCGGCTGGCCGGCTTCCCAAAAAACACTTCGCTATAATCCAACAAAGCTAGAGTACTTGCCCTCCCAACTGGCCAAGCACTTCTCCAGCCACAGATTGCAGAGCAACTGTCCGACTGGGGAGGCGGCAACCAAGGAAGGGTGGCAAAGGAAACAGCAGAAGGATGAAAAGCAAAAACAAGGGAAAGCCAAACGCATGCATAATCATATTTACATATAAATCCCCCAACAGGCCGGCAATCAACATAGTTCGAATACACCCCCAGTGGGTGGAATTGTGCAAACTTAACAAAATATTATTCCAAAAGTGACGAGACAGGAAAATAAAGATAGCAGACTAGACTAAAAGGCGCGGTGTGGGAGCCGGGTTAGTCGGTGGAGACGGCGCCACCGGCTGGAGGAGTGGCCGGCTAGCGGGTCTCGGCTTGATCATCGTCGGCTGCAGGCGGTGCACCCGCGCGTGCCGTGTTGCTGGAGGCACGGTCAAGCTGAGGCTGACCGGCTGCTCCACCATCTGGCCCGGCATCTTCACCCTCCTCCTCCTCCTCTTCGCCCTCGTCGCTGGAGTCGATCTCCTCCGCCGAGTCTTCGCCGTCTGCCTGGTACAGCCCGAACCATTCCTCCGGCTGGGCAACACCGTTGTCGTCCACCTCAGGAGCGAAGGCGATGGTGTCGGTGTAGTCGGCGATCGCTGAAGCCCGCCGGATGATAGCCGGCCGCGCCGGCTCCAGCTCCGTGTCGGCCTGCTGCCGCCAGGTGGCTAGCTGGTCCAGACTCAGCCCAGGATACCAGGCCTTGATGAACTCCAGCGCCCGCATGGCGCCGGACCGAGCCGCCGAAGCCTTCCAGGCCTCGAAGCAGCCGACCGCCACCTCCAGCCAGTCGGTAGTCCGACTGGGGGTGCGGGGAATCACTTCGCCAGGCCAGAGGGCGGCCAACATCTGCGCCCCGACATGTTGAAGCCGGCGGAGCAGGCGATGAGCCGGCTGGAGGCGGGCCTGGATCGCCAAGAGCTGCTCCTCCAGCGACCGGCGAGCGTTTGGCGCGATCTCGGCGCCAGCCTGCCTCTGTGCCTCGCGGCGGGCCTCGATGATCTGGTTGGCGGCGGTAGAGTAGCCAGGGAAGTACTCTGCACAAGAAAGAAAGAGAAAGAAGAGAAAACACCAAGTCAGAAAACAAGCCAAAACGGCAAGCGGCAAGAAAGGACGAAGAAGAAGGCGGCGTACCGTCAACCAAATCTTCGATTTGACCATAGCCATTGATCAGCGTCTGCTTCACTTCGGCCCAGCTAGCCACCTCTGTCTCGTACTCGGCCTGGAGGGCGGCCTCGCTGTCCTGCACCGCCTTCAGGGCCGCCTTGTGGCTCTCCTCCTGGTCGGCCAACCTCTTGGCCAGGCGGTCACGCTCCTGCGCCAAGGCAGCAAGCTCGGCCTCCTTAGCACGGAGGGCGGCCTGAGACCCTCCCAGCTGCTCCCTTAGATTGGCGTTGGCCGCTACAGGGATGGCAGAGTAAAAGAAGCAATAAGAAGAAGTCGTCAAGGAAGATCCGACCCGACTGCTCGGCAGTCGGCCCGAATCTCGGGGACTACACCCAGTGGGTGCGCTGACGCGCCCCCACGTGAGATAAAGGACGAAGCACTTACCCCGGCTCTTAGATAGGTCAGCGGTCTTCTGGGTCAGCTCCCGAGCCTGGGAGTTAAAGGCAGCCGCGCGGAGGTTGTGGTAGTCCTGCAAGACAGGCAGAAGAGCAAAATAAGAGCAAGAATAGCAAAACTAGATCCGCTAGGAAGTTCCAAGCCGCATGCTCAGCAGCCGACTCGGAACTCGGGGACTACACCCAGTGGGTGCGCTGACGCGCCCCCACGGAAGAAACCAAGATCAAAAAAGCAAAGACAAGAAGACTAACCCGAATGGCCGCCCGCGTCGCAAGGAACTCATCGTTGTACTTCCTCAGCGCCGTAGCCTGGGCTTGAATCCGGGTCCGGACGTCCTGCGCGGCCACATTCATCACGGCCGTCCCTCCGCCCGGCGTCCACCCCGAGCTGGCGTTGGCCGCCTCCATATCCTGGGCCGACAAGCTGGAGCCCGCGGCCGGCTGCAGCCTTCTGCGGCTCTGATGCGGCCTTCCCCGCGCGCTGGCGTGATGGCGTCCGGACCACCAGATCAGCCCTCGCGGCCGGCTCGCCCCCGGCCGATTGCACAGGCGGCGGGTCAGGCTGGCCGCCTTGAGTCGCCCCAGTCGGCGGGGCCGGTGCCGCCACCCTCTCTAGGATGACGACGTCGTCCTCCCTCTCCAGCCCCGGCTGGTCACCGCCGGCTTCTTCTGGCGAGGGCTCTGGGGCCCCAGGCGCCGCGACGCGCAGTAGGGTGACCAGCAAGGCCCCCTCCGCCATCGCCGCAGCCGCAGCCTCCGCTTGGGCCTTGGTCGCGGCGTCAGCGCGCGCCTTCGCCGCCTCCTCCTCCTACGCCGCCTTGGCGGCGGCCGCCCTCAATGCCTCCGCCTCCCGCGCCTCCCGCTCCTCCCGCGCCTCCCGCGCGTTCTGCTCCGTCGCCGCCTGAAGATTGGCACAGGGATCCACGCGGCGAGTGGTGCTCCCGGATCCTCCCGGCGACCCAACGACGGAGGCGGCATCAACCCGCTCGAGCGACAATGGAGCCCTGGTTTTTTGAGAAAGGACAAGGATTCAGGAACTACCAGAGAAAACAAAAAAGAATACACGAAGGAGTATATACTTACGCCGACACCGTCTGCGGCTGCTTCACCGCCTTGCGAAAGCGGGCCGCCTTCGCGGCCGCCTCCTCCCGCCTGGTCGCCGCTGCCCCGCCTCTGGGCTTCTTCGGCCGACTGCCGAACAAGCCCGGCGCGGCACGACGCTTTTGCCCGCCGCCCCGAGCAGGCGGCGCGGCGGAGGAACCCGCGCCATGGCCGGGCGCCGGCTGGCGGCGTGGGACGACTTCCGCCTCGTCATCATCCGGCCAGTCGTCGAAGCTGACTCCAAGCCCGGAGCCGCCTGCCTCGCCACCGGCTTGGCCACCACCCACCTCGGTGTTGTCATCCATGGCGGCCGCCCCCAAGTCGGGGTCCCCCAGATCGTGCTCCGCCCGGTCGCGGACGAATCGGCGCTCCCCGTCCGACCCGCCTGCAGGCCGAAGAAGAGGGCTCTGTCGAGACAAGCCGACTAGTTAGAGTCGGCCAAAAGGAACTCGGCGACAAAACTGAGAGAGGAGAAAGGGAAAAAGAGAACATACCGTGGGCGGCGGGTGAGCTCGGCAATATGGCTCCTTGCCAAACTGCCACTCTGCGGAGAGCTTGCAGTTTGCAAGGTAGTTCACCATATGGGCCACTTCGTCGTGCGGCATGTCTTTGGTGCACATCCGACTCAGATCGAGCTGGCCGCTCATCTGATAGATCAGATGAGGGCGGTTCTGGAGCGGAAGCACTAGGCGCGTGACGAAGGCGGCCAGCAGGTCGGGGCCCGATAGGCCCTCCGACTGGATCATCACCCGCAGCCGGGCGACAGCTGCGGCTCCAGCCGGCGTCAGCGTCACGGCCCGATAGGACCATTGGGGCTGCCTGCCCGCCGGCGGGCCGGCTTCGTAAGCCGGCAAATTGACGTAGTCGCCTTGCGGGGCGAGGTTCTTCACATAGAAGTATGACTTCTGCCAAAGCTTCACCGACTGGATCAGCGTGATGACAGGGAAGGGGTTGTCGGCTGTCACCCTCGGCATCGCGATGAAGGCACCACTCTGAGCCGGCACGCCCTGCATATGCGTGCCCAGCTTGGACTGGAAAAACTCCCCCTAGAGCTCGAGGGTGGGGAGGACGCCGAGGTAGCCTTCGCACAAAGTAACAAAGGCGGATAGCAGCACCACCGTGTTTGGGGTGAGGTGGTGCGGCTGGAGTTGGTAGAATTCTAGAAAGGAGCGGAAGAAGGCGCTCGCCGGTAGGCCGATGCCGCGCAAGAAATGCGAGCGGAAGACCACCCGCTCGCCTTCCTCCGGCTCCGGCGTGATCTCCTTCTCCGGCGCGAGACGGACCCGCACCTTGTCCGCGCCGGGCAGCCGCCGCGTCTTGCGGAAGAACTCGACGTGATCCTCATGGACGTTGGAGCCGTCCCAATCCCCGCCGTACTGCATCGCGGCGTAGGGCTGGCGAGAATGAACGCAGCGGTGGGGAAAAGAGTGGTGGAACGGTGCGGCGGCGAGGCGCTGTTGCGAGGAAGAGCAGAAGGAAGAAGATGGCGGAGAGGAGAGGGGCGTGCGAGTGCCTGCCGCTTCCCCCCTCCCCCTACTTATAGCTTCACACGGCGAAGCCGAGGAGGCAAGGCGTGGGGTGGGACGTGGGATTAACTGCACCCACTCCCCCCACGCCCCGTGATTACTGCGCCCTAAAGGCGTGCCGAAACCGTCGCAGGAAGACGTGCGGGCGGCTTTGGGCCGCAGAGAATCCGCGCCTGGGCCCGGGCGTAGGAGTGGTGGGCCCCCGACCTGCGGCGACGTCCTGTCGCGCGCGTGGGCTAGCAGGCTTTTTAGCCAAGGGATGCCACGCGGTTCGCAGGCGGCAAGAGGCCGGCCCGCAGCCCGGCGCACGAGCCAGCAGACTCCCGCCCTCCGACTTCAAAAAATTTCGCCAAGACGGCGCGCCCAGCCGAAGCCGGCTCCCAGCTGCCGGCTTGTCAAGATAGGAAGCTGACCGAACTTCTCGACTTCCACCCAACCTCGAAGCCCAATCAGCTTCGGGGACTACTGTCGGAGTAGATGGCCACGGGTAGCCAAACCGACTCCCCCTGGCTCTTCAAGAAATTATCAGGCCATTTAAGCCTTCAAGCATACAAAGCATAGGGCCGCCTTCCCCCGGCCGGCTATCCCCAGGGCCGACTCCCAGAAGGCGACCCAGTCTCAGAAACCTTCCCCAAGAAAGTCACGAGGTGGCCGACTCCAGGAAGCCGGCCACAAGAGGACCGGCTCCCCGAAGCCGGCCATGAAGAGCGCCGACTCCAAGAAGCCGGCCAAGACCGCACCCACCAAGACTGTGTCCACATAACGGTGATAAGACGGGGCATGGTCGCAGAACGGCCCACTACCCCCGAATCCCGAAGCAGGCATGGCCACAGGACGCCGTACGGGTCAGCCATCTCCTGTCCGGCACGGCACTGTAGCCATGTTGGCCTCAACGTCATCCACGACAGACGCCGGTACGGCCCGCGGGCGGCGGGCCCCTTTAGCCAGAGAGATGCACGAAGGCGGCCCGGCCTCCCCCAGTCGGCCAGGGGCGTAGCCGGCCCCCAGGAGCTGGCTACCCCCTACCTTGAAACATGTGCCACATTAAGGAGACAAGACGAGGTAAGGCTACAGTGAGAGCTCGCAAGGCGGCTACACTGTAGCCATGCTTACCTCGACAAAGCCCTCGTCATCAGGGGCGAGGCAACAGTAACCCGCCGCCGACAAGACCCCCAAGCGGTGGGGCCGGCCTGTCGACCAAGAAGCCGGCAGCCGGCGGGACCCACCAGTCGGCGGGCCCCAATGGCCGGCGGAGAAGCCGGCGAACCCAGACACTGACGGCTGGGACCCGCGCCCAGCCGGATTACTATTGTACCCCCGGGGGGTAGGCCTATATAAACCCCCCGGGGACCCATGCAAAGGGTTGGTCCCATAGAACTCCACACAGCACATAGAGAGAAAAGGAGAGCTAGCCTTGCCCTTCTTCTCCCTCTCACCCGACAGCTCAAGGAGCGTTTGTAGTTACTCATTTTGATCTATTGATCATGCGGAGACCCTGCAGAGCAGGACTAGGGGTGTTATCTCCACGGAGAGCCCCGAACCTGGGTAAGATTCGTCGCCGTGCATGTCTTCGCCTCATCCCGTTTCCAGGCACCAGCGACGTCTTACTGGCTCCCACAATGATAAGCCACCCGTTGGCATATGTCGCACCTACCACCCGACATCATCGTAACAAGAAAATAAAGTTTCTACGATCTGATCGTGGACGCGAATATTTGAGTTACGAGTTTCGCCTTCATTTAAAACAATGTGGAATAGTTTCACAACTCACGCCACCTGGAACACCACAGCGTAATGGTGTGTCCGAACGTCGTAATCGTACTTTATTAGATATGGTGCGATCTATGATGTCTCTTACCGATGTACCACTATCGTTTTGGGGTCATGCATTAGAGACAGCTGTATTCACGTTAAATAGGGCACCATCTAAATCCGTTGAGACGAAACCGTATGAACTGTGGTTTGGCAAGAAACCTAAGCTGTCGTTTCTTAAAGTTTGGGGATGTGATGCTTATGTCAAAAGGCTTCAGCCAGATAAGCTCGAACCCAAATCGAAGAAGTGCGTTTTCATAGGATACCCTGAGGAAACCATTGGGTACACCTTCTACCACAGACCCGAAGGCAAGATCTTTGTTGCTAAGAATGGATCCTTTCTAGAGAAGGGGTTTCTCTTGAAAGGAGTGGGAGGAAAGTAGAACTTGATGAGGTAATCATACCTTCTCTTGAATTGGAACGTAGCACATCAGAGAAATCCGTTCCCGTGATGCCTACACCAACTAGAGAGGAAGCTAATGATGATGATCATGAAACTTCAAGATCAAGTTACTACTGGACCTCGTAGATCGAACAAAGTATGTTCCATACCAGAATGGTATGGAAATCCTGTCCTCGAAGTCATGTTACTAGACCATGGCGAACCTACGAACTATGAAGAATCTATGATGAGCCCAGATTCCGACAGATTGCTTGTGGCCATGAAATCTGAGATAGGATCCATGCATGAGAACAAGTGTGGACTTTGGTGGACTTGCCCGATGATTGGCAAGCCATAGAAAATAAATGGATCTTCAAGAAGAAGACTAATGTTGATGATAATGTTACTGTCTACAAAGCTCGACTTGTCGCAAAAGGTTTTTGACAAGTTCAAGGGGTTGACTACGATGAGACCTTCTCACCCGTAGCGATGCTAAAGTCCGTCCGAATCATGTTAGCAATTGCCGCATTTTATGATTATGAAATCTGGCAAATGGACGTCAAAACCGCATTCCTTAATGGATATCTTAAAGAGGAGTTGTATATGATGCAACCAGAAGGTTTTGTCGATCCTAAAGGTGATGACAAAGTGTACAAGCTCCAGCGATCCATCTATGGACTGGTGAAAGCATCTCAGAGTTGGAATATATGCTTTGATGAGGTGATCAAAGCATATGGTTTTATACAGACTTATGGTGAAGCTTGTATTTACAAGAAAGTGAGTGGGAGCTCTGTTGCATTTATGATATTATATGTGGATGACATGTTATTTATTGGAAATTATATAGAATTTCTGAATAGCATAAAAAGTATACTTGTATAAGGATTTTTCAATGAAAGACCTCGGTGAAGCTACTTATATATTGGGCATCAAGATCTATAGGGACAGGTCGAGACGCTTAATAGGACTTTCACAAAGCACATACCTTGACAAGATTTTGCAGAAGTTCAAAATGGATTAGTCAAATAAAGAGTTCTTCCCTGTATTGTAAGGTATGAAGTTGAGTAAGACTCAAAATCCTGACCACGACAGAAGATAGAGAGAGAATGAAAGTCATTCCCTATGCCTCAGCCATAGGTTCTATGAAGTATGCCATGCTGTGTACAAGACCTATTGTGTACCTTGCCATGAGTCTGGTAAGGGGATACAATAGTGATTCATGAGAGGTTCACTTGACAACGGTCAAAATTATCCTTAGATACCTAAAAGGACTAAGGAAATTTATCTTGGTTATGGAGGTGATAAAGAGTTCGTCGTAAAGGGTTACGTCGATGTAAGCTTTAACACCGATCCGGATGACTCTGAGTCTCAATCTAGATACATATTGAAAGTGGGAGAAATCAGCTAGAGTAGCTCAATGTAGACATAGAAATTTGCAAAATCCATACGACTCTGAATGTAGCAGACCCATTGACTAAAATTCTCTCACAAGCAAAACATGATCACACCTTTGTACCCTTTGGGTGGTAATCACATGGCGATGTGAACTTGACTCTAGTAAACTCTTCGGGTGTTAGTCACATGGCGATGTGAACTATGGGTGTTAATCACATGACAATGTGAACTAGATTATTTACTCTAGTGCAAGTGGGAGACTGAAGGAAATATGCCCTAGAGGCAATAATAAAGTTGTTATTTTATATTTCCTTATTCATGATAAAGGTTTATTATTCATGCTAGAATTGTATTGATCGGAAACTTAAATACATGTGTGAATACATAAACAAATAATGTGTCCCTAGTAAGCCTCTAATAGACTAGCTTGTTGATCAAAGATGGTTAAGGTTTCCTAACCATAGACATGTGTTGTCATTTGATAACGGGATGACATCATTAGGAGAATGATGTGATGGACAAGATCCATCCGTTAGCTTAGCATAATGAGCGTTCAGTTTTATTGCTATTGCTTTCTTCATGTCAAATACATATTCCTTCGACTATGATATTATGCAACTTCCGGATACCGGAGGAATACCTTGTGTGCTATCAAACGTCACAACGTAACTGGGTGATTATAAAGATGCTCTACAGGTATCTCTGAAGGTGTTTGTTGAGTTGGCATAGATCGAGATTAGGATTTGTCACTCCGAGTATCGGAGATGTGTCTCTTGGCCCTCACGGTAATACACATCATAAGCTTGCAAGCAAACGACTAAGGAGTTAGTCACGAGGTGATGTATTATGAAACAAGTAAAGAGAATTGCCGGTAACGAGATTGAACTAGGAATGAAGATACCGACGATCGAATCTCGGGCAAGTAACATACCGATGGACAAAGGGAATTACGTATATTGTCATAACGGTTCGACTGATAAAGATCTTCGTAGAATATGTAGGAGCCAATATGAGCATCCAGTTTCCGCTATTGGTTATTGACCGGAGAGGTGTCTCGGTCATGTCTACATAGTTCTCGAACCCGTAGGGTCCGCACGCTTAACGTTCGATGACGATATAGTATTATATGAGTTATGTGATTTGGTGACCGAATGTTGTTCAAAGTCCCGGATGAGATCACGGACATGACGAGGAGTCTTGAAATGGTCGAGAGGTCAAGATTGATATATAGGACGATAGTATTCGGACACAGGAAGTGTTCCAGAGGGTACCAGGTACATATCGGGTCACTGGAAGGGGTTCCGGGCACCCCCGGCAAAAGATATGGGCCTTATGGGCCAAGAGGGGAAACGCACCAACCACAAGGGGCTGGTGCACCCCCCTTACGGGCCGGCCAAGCTGGAGAAGGAAAGGGGAAGGAGGAAAGGTAAGTGTGAATTAGGATTCCCACTTCCTTCTCTCCCCCCTCTTTCCTTCCCCCTCCGACATATATGGCAGGGGCGCGGCCAAGGGCAGGAGCCCAAGTAGGATTCAGTCCTTATTGGGGCGCCCCTAGGCCTCTTCCCTCTCCCTCCCACCTATATATATGTGGGAGGAGGGCGCCTAGCACACACTAGACAATTGCCTAGCCCTGTGTGGCGCCCCCTCCACTGTTTACGCCCTCGGTCATATTTTCGTAGTGCTTAGGCGAAGCCCTGCGAGGTCACTTCACCATCACCGGCACCACGCCGTCATGCTGATGGAAATCATCTACTACCTCGACGTCTTGCTGGGTCAAGAAGGCGAGGGACGTCATCGAGCTGAATGTGTGCAGAATTCGGAGGTGCCGTGCGTTTGGTACTTGATCGGTCGGAGCTAGAAGAAGTTCGACTACATCAACCGCGTTGTCAAACACTTCGCTTATGGTCTACGAGGGTATGTAGACACACTCTCCCTCTCGTTGCTGTGCATCTCCATGGATAGATCATTGCGTGTGCGCAGAATTTTTTTGTTTTCCATGCAACGTTTCCCAACAATATCCACAAGAACTCTTTTGGTCGGTTGTTGTCCTCTTCAATGTCTCTACAATCAAGCTCATGAATTTGAACTTCTGTGGGGCATCAAACAAATGAATCAAATTGATGGAGTGACAACGTATCATCCTGTGATCTCCAGACTTGGGCAATAGAGTGTGCCTCAAGATGGTGTTCATGGTGGTCAAACCAGCAAGCAGATAATATATAGAACAAGTTTGTGTGTCTCCAAAGCTTTGTCAGGTATGGATTTGTACATATTAGCCATGGAGTTGTGATCCTTTCGAGGCTTACTGTACACATTGATGGTAGCTAGAACTACGTCGGTATTTCCCTGGAGAGGGAGGGATGATGTAGCACAGTGACGGTAGAGTATTTCCCTCAGTTATGAAACCAAGGTATCGAAGCAGTAGGAGAACCAAGCAACACAACGTAAACAACGCCTACACACAAATAACAACACCTCGCAACCCGACGTGTTAAAGGGGTTGTCAATCTCTTTCGGGTAACGGCGCCAGAAATTGGCAAGCGGACGTGAGATAAATTGTAGTAGATTGAAATAATAGATTGCAAATGAAATAAAACGCAACAAGGTATTTTTGTATTTTTGGTTTAATAGATCTGAATAAAAATGCAAAGGAAAAGTAGATCACAAGCAAATAAATGAGAAAGAAGACCCGGGGGGCGTAGGTTTCACTAGTGGCTTCTCTCGAGAAAAATAGCAAACGGTGGGTAAACAAATTACTGTTGGGCAATTGATAGAACTTCAAATACTTATGACGATATCCAGGCAATGATCAATACATAGGCATCACGTCCAAGATTAGTAGACCGACTCCTGCCTGCATCTACTACTATTACTCCACACATCGACCGCTATCCAACATGAATCTAGTGTATTAAGTTCATGGAAAAACGGAGTAATGCAATAAGAACGATGACATGATGTATACAAGATCCGTTTATCTATATGGCGGTAGATATAGATCCCGTCTTTTTATCCTTAGTAGCAACGATACATACGTGTCATTTCCCTTTCTGTCACTGGGATCGAGCACCGTAAGATCGAACCCACTACCGGGCACCTCTTCCAATTGCAAGATAAATAGATCAAGTTGGCCAAACAAAACCCAAATATCGGAGAAGAAATACGAGGCTATAAGAGATCATGCATATAAGAGATCAAAGAAACTCAAATAACATTCATGGATATAAAATGATATGACTGATCATAAACTCAAAGTTCATCAGATCCCAACAAACACAAGCAAAAGAGTTACATCATATGGATCTCCAAGAGACCATTGTATTGAGAATTCAGCGAGAGAGAGAGAGAGAGAGAAAGCCATCTAGCTACTAACTACGGACCCAAAGTTCTACAAAGGACTACTCACGCATCATCGGAGAGGCACCAATGGAAGTGGTGAACCCCTCCGTGATGGTGTCTAGATTGGATCTGGTGGTTCTAGACTCTGCGGCGGCTGGATGAATATTTCGACGCTTGTTCTAGGGTTTCTGGAATATTGTGGTATTTATAGAGCAAAGAGGCCGTCCGGGGGGCACAACCCACCAGGGCGCGCCTGGGCCTCCTGGCGCGCCCTAGTGGGTTGTGCCCCCCTCGGGGCACCCCCCAGGTGCAACCAGCGCCCATTGCCTTTCTTCTGGCCCATAGAAAATCATCGTGAAGTTTCGTGGCATTTGGACTCCGTTTGATATTGATTTCTTGCGATGTAAAAAAATGGAAAAAAAACAGCAACTGGCACTTGGCACTATGTCAATAGGTTAGTACCAAAAATGATATAAAATGACTATAAAACGATTATAAAACATCCAAGATTGATAATAAAACAGCATGGAACAATCAAAAATTATAGATACGTTGGAGACGTATCAACATCCCAAAGCTTAACTCCTACTCGTCCTCGAGTAGGTAAGTGATAAAACAGAATTTTTGATGTGGAGTGTTCTTCATCAAGTCATAACATATTCTTTTCTTTATAGCATGGACATTTGGACTTTTATGTTATTCAAAGCAATAGTCTAGTTTTGACATAATAATTTAGATACTCAAGCATATCAACAAGCAACCATGTCTTTCAACGAGGCGGTATTTATAGAGCAAAGAGGCGGTCCGGGGGCACCCGAGGTGGGCACAACCCACCAGGGCGTGCCTGGGCCTCCTGGCGCGCCCTGGTGGGTTGTCCCCTCATCGGGACTCCCCCCAGGTGCAACCTGGGCCCAACATCTTCCATCTGGCCCATAAAAAATCATCGTGGAGTTTCGTGGCATTTGGGCTCTGTCTGATATTGATTTTCTGCGATGTAAAAAACATGGAAAAAATAGCAACTGGCACTTGGCACTATGTTAATAGGTTATTACCAAAAAATGATATAAAATTACTATAAATGATTATAAAACATCCAAGATTGATAATAAAACAACATGGAACAATAAAAAAATTATAGCTACGATGGAGACGTATCAACATCCCCAAGCTTAACTCCTGCTCGTCCTCGAGTAGGTAAGTGATAAAAACAGAATTTTTGATGTGGAGTGATGTCTATCATGTCATACCATATTCTTTTCTTTATAGCATGGACATTTGGACTTTTATGTGATTCAAAGCAATAGTCTAGTTTTGACATAATAATTTAGATACTCGAGCATATCAACAAGCAACCATGTCTTTCATAATATCAACGCTAAAATAAGTTATCCCTAGCCCATCATGCTCAAACATTGATCCATTCATGAAACACACTTGAATATTAACTACACCCAATACTTAAGTACAATCATATTGCCTCCTAGTTGGTGCTTTTTATAAGAGAGGATGGAGACTCAAATTTCAAAATAAAAATTGCATAAAGTAAAAGATAGGCCCTTCGCAGAGGGAAGTAGGGATTTGTAGAGGTGCCAGGGCTCAAAGCGAAAAATTAGAGATAACAACATTTTGGGAGGTGTATCCATCCCACCAACGAAAACGACTTAGAGATTCGAACACTTTCCATGCTAGATATGCCATGGGCGGTTCCCAAACAGAAAATAAAGTTTATTCCTTTTTCCACCATTCTTTCAGTTTCCATGGCTAGTTGTATCCACGGGTGCCCTCCATACAAACACTTTCCAAGGAACTTATTATTTGACAACATAAAGTAAATTTGTTTTTTTTTTGCATTTCGGGACTGGGCATCCCTAAGACCTTTGCCTTACTCTCGTGCAATGACAAGTGAATAAACACTCATCTTGAGAATAACACATCTAGGATGGAAAATATTAGCCACCCGTTACCGTTCCACGAGCTAAATTATCGGATTTCGGGTTCTGGCAAAACCCTTAAGGTTCGAACTCTAGGGTGCGCACGAAGATCTCTCCTCCCCCTAGCTCACGCTCTCACCACAATCTCAAAGCTCAGCACGTCGAACTCGCAGAACAAGGGACACAGGGTTTATACTTGTTCGGGCCACCGATGTGCTGTAATACCCTACTCCAGTGTGGTGTGGTGGATTGCCTCTTGGGCTGAGGATGAACAAGTACAAGGGAAGAACAGCCTCCTGAGGAGAGGTGTTCTTGAGCTCGGTGAGCTTGTGTGGTTGAGGATGATCTGAATGGTTCCAGATCAGTGCCCTCCTACTGTGGTGGCTAGTCCTATTTATAGAGGCCCTGGCCCACTTTCCAAATGTAGGTGGGAAGGGATCCAACAACGGCCAAATTTGAAGGGAGACAACTAGTACAAGTTATCCTGACTAAAGGTGGTCTTCGCCTGCCAAAGGCTCTGGTGGTGACGCCGTCCTGGGCTCCACGGTGACCTCTATCCTGTAGTCCTGCTGGTCTTGGTCTTGTTGCACCGATATGGCAACCTTTGTCTGATGCCTCGGGACTCCTCGCCTGCGCTTGCCTCTTTAGCACCAAAGAGGAAACGAGTACACTGTGCGCGCTGGCGCCCGCCTGGCCTTAGTCGTCATGGCTTGTGTCACAGGGACCTCGCGAGGTGCCCCTCGCCTTGATCTCTCTGCCCCTCGCGAGCCAGCCTGGTGAGGCTGCCCCCGAGGAAGTCTTGTGTCATCCGCCTCGCAAGGCTTGGCCCCTCGCGAGGGTCTTGAGTGTTTGCTGATGAGGATGGGCCGTACAGGGCCGTTGGTGGAGCCACGCCATGGGCCGCATGCATGCAAGTCTGGGGACCCCCATTCCCAGGACGCCGACAGTAACCCCCGGGCCCAAGGCGCGCTCGGACTTGGCCTCGAGGTGAAGCCAAGTGTAATGCCCACGATGCGGCTATATCTCCCACGTGTCGAGGCACGACTTAGAGGCATAACCGCATTGTGGTTTTGTCGCAAGAAGGGTCATCTTCACACAATCCCATGTAATGAACAAGAATGGGATAACGAGAGTTGGCTTACAATCGCCACTTCACACAATACATAAATATAATTCATACATCAACCAAAATACACACATAGACCGACTATGGTCAAGAACCAAATGAAAAATAAGATAACCCCAAATGCTAGATCCCCGATCGTCCCAACTGGGCTCCACTACTGATCATCAGGAAAAGACACATAGTAACGACCACGTTCCTCGTCGAACTCCCACTTGAGGTCGATACCATCATCTGCACTGGCACCGTCGGCACCTGCAACTGTTTTGGTAGAATCTGTGAGTCACGAGGACTCAGCAATCTCACACCCGCGAGATCAAGACTATTTAAGCTTATAGGAAGGGATGGTGTAATGGGGTGGAGCTGCAGCAGGCACTAAGCATATATGGTGGCTAACATACGCAAAAGAGAGCGAGAAGAGAAGCAACGGAACGGTCGTCATCTAGCAATGACCAAGAAGTGATCCTGAACTCCTACTTTCGTCATTCATAACTCAAACCGTGTTCACTTCCCGGACTCCGCCGAGAAGAGACCATCACGGCTACACACGCGGTTGATGTATTTTAATTAAGTCAAGTGACAAGTTCTCTACAACCGGACATTAACAAATTCCCATCTGCCACATAACCGCGGGCACGGCTTTCGAAAGATAATACCTTGCAGGGGTGTCCCATCTTAGCCCATTATAAGCTCTCACGGTCAACGAAGGATAAACCTTCTCCCGGAAAGATCCGATCAGTCTCGGAATCCCGGTTTACAAGACATTTCGACAATGGTAAAACAAGACCAGCGAAGCCGCCCGAATGTGCCGACAAATCCCGATAGGAGCTGCACATATCTCGTTCTCAGGGCACACCGGATAGGCGAAGCGTACAGGTACCAACATAACCCAAGTTGCCAAGGGACGGTCCCGCACGGTGCTCTAGTTTGGACCAGCACTCAGAGGAACACTGGCCCGGGGGTTAAAATAAAGATGACCCTCGGGCTCGCGAAAACCCGGGGGAAAAGGCTTGGGTGGCAAATGGTAAAACCAAAGTTGGGCCTTGCTGGAGGAGTTTTATTCAAGGCGAACTATCAAGGGGGTCCCATAAATCACCCAACCGCGTAAGGAACGCAAACTCAAGGAACATAATACCGGTATGACAGAAACTAGGGCGGCAAGAGTGGAACAAAACACCAGGCATAAGGCCGAGCCTTCCACCGTTTACCAAGTATATAGATGCATTAATTAAAATAAGAGATATTGTGATATCCCAACATATCCATGTTCCAACAAGGAACAAACTTCAACTTCACCTGCAACTAGCAACGCTATAAGAAGGGCTGAGCAAAAGTGGTAACTTAGCCAAACAACGGTTTGCTAGGAAAGGATGGTTAGAGGCTTGACCTGGCAATATGGGAGGCATGATATAGCAAGTGGTAGGTAGCGCAGCATGGCAATAGAGCGAACAACTAGCAAAGCAAAGATAGAAGTGATTTCGAGGGGTGGTCATCTTGCCTGCAAGGTTCTCAGAGTTGTCGAAAGCTTGATCCTCGTGATCATACTCAACAGGTTCCTCGTTCACGAACTCATCTCCCGGCTCTACCCAAGACAAGAACACAAGCAATGGAACCACAATCAATCACGGGAAATGCACAAGCAACATGATGCAATACATGAATGATATGCAAGATATGATATGCGATGCATATGCGTGCTCCGGAAGGAAAATGATGAACAAGGCAGTAACTTGGCAAACCAAGCATGCCACTGGAAAGATGAGATGATTTCGGTCGAAATCGATATAAAGATCACCGGAAACGGATGCACGGTTTGCAAATGGCAAGCAAAACAAGAATGACACGAATCTGCGATTAACAGCATGATAGCACTTAAAATGCAACAAGTAACAATGCTACAGCACTTCAACATAGCAACAAAGCATATGGCAGTAATATACAGGAGATGCTTGACAAAAGATGAACACTGAGCTACGGCTAGATCACAACATAACAGGCTCAAACAAGCATGGCAAAAGTGCAAAAGATAACAGGTTCACAGACTTGGTGAAATTACTGGACATGACTGAAACAGCATCAGGTAGCAATGTTCAGAGCACAAAATCAACATGCTACAGGAACTTAACATGGCAAAACAAGGCATGGAAGTATTCTACTAAATACATATAACAAAAGTCCCTTAATGACCATAAGCCAAAAAGGACCAGAAGATATGATGGCAACCATGTGAACATAGCAAGTTTCGTTAACAGGTTCCAGACTTAGCAGAAAACAGAGCATGGCAGAAACAATAATATGAAGGCATCTTGGTGAGCTTGATGCACTCACCACAAAGCAATGAATGACAAAAAAAAGCATACCTACAGCAAGATGGCATGTTTATGAAGCTATCCATGGCAAGAGAAAGTACATAGCATGTATGGAACAACTACAACAAGCTTGGCAAAATTGAATAACACGTAAACAATCTGCCAAAAATATTTTATAGCAAAAGTAGAGCAAGATTGAGTCATGCTATGGCACTCCATAATTGCAAATAAGGGCAGGAATGGATCAATTACAACAATATCTACAAAACATCCTTACTGAATATCTACAAAATATGCATGGATCTCTCTGTAGCATCAAGTTTACATGGCAACAAAATAACAGCAGACAAAGACTTGGAGAAATTGCCAAGTCCCTGAAATCAGAAACATTACGGAGCCTAGTTTGCATGCTTGTGCTAGTCACCACAGAGATCACAAAAATACATGACATACACCTCTGTAAAGATGGCATGGCATACAACAAAACACATGTAGAGCTCATACCCATACGATGCACATATTAAATGCAACAAAAATAACAAATATCCAAGTTCTGCTAAGTAACAGCAGTTAACAGCAAGTAGCACTCTTGCACCAGAGATTTGGGCATCAATATGGACTCTAATGAACATGGTGCAATTGAACAAAATGTAGAGCATCACGAGATGAACAATTCGATATATTACACGCACGAAACGGAGCTATATGTAGAGAGTTATGATGCGTTGAACAGGTGCACATATTGTCAAAATTCTAGGACAGAGAAAACGGGAGAGGGGGAAAAAGTCAACCCGAGATTCTCCTCGATCGGATCTGGAGCAGACGGCCGTGAGCTCGTCGGATCTACTGGACGGGGACGCCGGCGAGGGAGAGGACGGCGAGGAAGGAGCCGGCGTCGGAGGGAGAGGGGGCGTCGGGGACGACGGCGGAGGAGGCGGCGGTGCGGGCGGCGGCGGCGGGCG